>NC_088804.1:30381548-30681548 GCF_011386835.1 Chrysemys picta bellii | reverse complement strand
TACAGGGATATTTTGTCAGACCAGCAAAATGCCTGGACCACTATCAATAATTGGGATATCAATTATTATGCTTATGGTCAAAAACAGCTAAATCAGTAGGTCTTAGTAGGACTCTGCAATGGCCTTAGCATAACTAAGCAAGCAGCATGGGGGAGGGAGGTTGGGGGAGACCCTGACCTTCTCTTTCTTGATAAGATCTCTGTTGAAATTGCTGAGGCATGTGTTTTAGAAAAACAGGAAGCTTATTTATATCTGCCATTTGGGATGTGTTTGTCAGGGCACTCAAGAAATGCGGGCTGTGCAAAAACTCATCTGTCTAATTAATGGTTTGAGGAAACCTCTTGTTTAAACTTTGAAATTGTTTGCTTAACACATTTTTTTTTATTGACATATTATTACACTAACCGAAATAAATAAGGAGAGAAAGTATTGGGTAGTTGGATTCTTCAGGAACACTTTGTAGACATATCAGAAGGACCCCAAAGGCAGCTGAAAGACTGGCCAGTCAGACAGCTGTCGTACCACTTGAAGACCACTCCAGACTTTGGTAATTATTGATTTTGGGGTGTTTTACTAACCTGTTCTGGATGTGTATAAATCCTGGACACTAAATTAAGTGAAATCTTGTAGTGTACTGTTGTGCCAGTTATCTATCGATCGGACGGCCTTGTCCCCATTGATTTATTTCCTCCCTTGCCTCACCAAGAGTAATAGTTACCAAGAGCTTTGGGTTTTTAGAACCACAGTAGCACACCAGGCAAGTACTAGTTATCACTAGCTTTATACTTAGTGTTTTTCATCCCAAGGGATGTCTCCAAGGATATGTCTACACTTCAGTGTAAACCCTGGATTAGTAGACCTCTAGTTAGCAGACCTGGATTTATGAACCTAGGGCTTGAGGGCCTACACTCATTTGTAATCCTAGGTTAGCAATTGTTGAACCCTGCATTGCAACCTGGGGCTTCTGCATCTACATTACATTATGCGGGCCTGAGTCAAACCACCCATATCCTAGCCTTATGAATATCATGAGCTTCAGTACTGAGATAGAAGTTATTATCTCCATTACATCTGGGAAAAGTCAGGAAGGGGAAAATTAATGGACTTGGCAAAGGTAACAGAATAAGTCAACGGCAGCACCAGATACAAGAAATAGTTCTTAGAGCAGCTGGAAATCAGTAGACTTAATATAGAACACACTAATTCCATTGCATGTTGCAATAACCTGCAGCATGCTGGGTTGACCCCACCTACCACACCCTGACATTGTATGGAAAGAGGCAGATGGAGACAACTGACATGGTCTATCAGAGTACATTGTGCCTTGCCAATGTGCTCATAGGTGGGGACTGAGCCAAAAGTTTAGCCTTTAGAATTTAAATCCTGAAAACAAAATATATATTGCTGTTGTTTTGGGGGGATGATTGTGTTCAAAGCTGTAATAAATCCTTAGGGAAAGTTTACCAGATAAGGACACTGACTCTTTTACAACATTCTTACTCTGAATTGTACACCTGCTGTACACCACAACTATGGTGCAACAGCACCACAGTTATGTGGTGGAAATAAATAAATACAAGTTTTGTAGGTTTTCCTACTACCTGGTTATATGTGAGCAGCCTTATAATTTTTGTCAAGAAAAGGTCTTAAAAGTCTAAAAAAATAGTGGATCTTTTAATAATTTGGCAAATTTATTCCTCCTTTCTATATGGGGCACCTTCCCTAGCAGAGTCAGCTGGTGCTCTGCCTGTCTTATGTATACTTGTATATTCCAATTTAGGGCAAATATTAGTGCACTCATTTTAACATGTACATCTCATGTTAAAAACATGAGTGTCTGTGGGCTCAATTCACTCCTGATTTGGGCAGGGAATGCAAATGCCACCCCTATGCACCAACAGGGGCACACTCTCCCACAGGAAGTCAGGTGGTGCTTAACTAACGGTCCCTCTCCTCCTCATCTCCCCCTGACATTCCACTGGGGGAAGCATGTTAAACATTGTCTCAGTGGAAGCTATGGAACAATGAGAGGCAGAATTATGACTCGCTCTTACAAGTGTGTACTACCTGGCTCACCAGTCACAGCACAGTGGGGAGAGCCGGCACCACACGGCTCATGCAGTGCATCACTTCTGCTATAATGAACATATATAACTTCAATTTCAGAGCAGCTAGGCAGGCTGAGAGTTGTGATGACTGTTCCTTATTGGCTCAGAATAACTCACATCCTACTACTTTTGTTACCCCAGCCCCTCCCCTCATGTTCTGATCCACTTGTCATATCTAACCTATTGACTGTAAGCTCTTTGGGGGTGGCACTATCATTCCGTCTGTGTTTGAACAGAACAAGGCAGGAAATCAGGCAGTGAAATAGGGCCCAGAGTCGCAATCCCCTTCCTGATCTGCTGCTGGGGGAAGCTCCTTAACTCAGGGCAGACTGTAATGCTGGCCTTGGTAAGAATGACCAGCTGGTTGTTGCCTTGGATGAAATGGGTTTCAGGCACTTTTTGCAAAAATCGTGCTCGTGTCATTGATGGTTTCTCCTTTTATGCGAAGTGCCAAGTGACTTGGATTTTTTGTAAGTCATACTTTTTGTAGTATAAGTTTCTCTCCTGTGATTTAAGAGATTTTACTGAGATGGGTTAGAAATAAAATAAACTTGTCGCTATTGTTTGGAAATATAATATAGTTATTTTGACTAAAACAACAACAACAACAACCCTTAAATTTGTTTTAAGATCAGATTGCAAAAATCTCACTGTTCTTATCAAATCATTTGCTCTTTGTACCGGGATGCGTCTTACCCACAAAATGGATACTTCTGCACATAATTAGCCATTGTACATGCAAATATAGGATATTTTGTGTGCACAAGTGGATGTGTTGTGCATGTGCTTTGAGATCCTTTGAAAATCTGGACAACCATTTCTTTTGTTTTTGGTAGTATTTTGAATTAATTCTTCTACACATAAAAAAATTCAGCACTATATAATTGTTTGATAAAGTTACTGAGCCAGATTCTGCCCCCTACTCACTCCTATGGAAACTTCAGTATTTAGGCCAATTTACCTTCAAGGCTACCACTTCTGTGGTGGTGTCTTCAGTTCAGTAAAGGAATGAAACATGTTAAAGTTTAAGCATGTGCTTAAGTCAGTGGTGCTTAATTATGTGCTTAAATGTTCTGCTGAATCGAGGGCAGGTGCATTCCACTCTGATAAACTTCAAATTTTAAAAATATCAAGTTTTCTAACACTTAAATATAGTTTCAGATTTGCTGAAAGAGCTAACACTTGTTTGATAAAGCATAGTGATAAAAAGTAGAAAATTGGTATTTATAAAGTGAAATGTCTATGAACTGAATCATAGTGATACTTCAAATTAAAGAATAACTCCAAACAGCCTATTTTGGAGGGGAAAAAATCTGTAAAAAGTAATATTACTGTACAGAGAGTGAAAGCTGAGATACTAAACCAAAGTAAAAAGAAAAATATTGAGGAGTTCTACAAGAATTAATAAAAAGAGAAATACCAATCTCAAAAGTTGTGCCATCATAAACTCCTTCATATCTAGGATACTTAGTTTTTATTTGATCTCTAGGCCTGCATGCTTCCTGAAATGTTTTCTAGAGTTCAGTTATATTGGAAAGTAAGATTATATGGCTATTGAGTTCATTTTCCTAGTACAGAATACCAAACTGAGTTGCAATATTTGACAGATTTATGACTATTTGCTGAGATATTTTTGCAAAATTGCAGAATAGCAGGCATTTTAATCTACTCTGTGGCAAGCCCTCATAAAGTAAACAGTTTAAGAACTGGAGTATATTACAAAGAGGCGTTTAATTTTTATTTTATGCCTTACTCTATCTACCAAAAGGTATATTTGAATAAAATTTTAAAATAATATAGCGTACTGTCCATTGGTTATCCTACAGAAAATGACTAGCCCTCACCGTACCTAAGTCTAACTGCATGAATGCATCAGTAAATAAAAGCAAAACATTCACTGGCTGTTCTACTATGTGTGGACACTCGTGAAGACACAGATTGATGGTTTGTTATTATGAAAAAATTGACATTTACCAAGGGATTACAGCATGATATTTCAGAGTTTTCCAGCATGTGCTCAGTACATAGTGATAGCAAGTCATAGATCTGAAGAGAAAGAAAATATTGCATTTCTATATAATATTGTGTGGGCCTGCAACTGCACATGCAAAAATCAATGAGCAACATGATGGCTGTTTGTTGGCCATCTCAGTTCCGTTTGTAACAGAAGGATGTCCGCATAACAAAACCACCATCATGACTTGCTCTAAATTATACCCTTGCTGGCAATCTCAGCAGAAAAAATGAGGACTGTAGAGGAACGGAAGTTGAACTAATCACTGATCGCTTGAGGTGATTGCCTCCCTATCCATTTTGAGACACACCAAAAGCTTTAGGTAACTATTCCTTAGAGAAATATAGTTGTTTTCCAGTGAAATGCCACTGGTGCCTTCATGAGGACTAAATTCATTTGTGTTCTTTAAGTAGTGGTAATAGTAGAAGTAGTAAAGCCAAACAAAACAATTCAATCTTTACATACATCCCAAAACACTACATTAAAAGAATATTAAGGTTGCAAACTCAAGCACTGAAAAGTTAACCTTAATTTTGACATTTCCTATCCATGCACACCTAATTTGTCCCATACACTTTATGACACAGGGTTGTTGTTTTTTTTAAAACCACATACCATTGTTTCCCACAAAACCCTGTCTCATTCAGTGCACAGGATGGACTATTCTCTGAGAATGAATCAATTATGTAGTGAATGATGCTGTTGTCTACAAGACCCCTGTTCTCGGTTCTGGTATTTGGCACTTCAGCAGCCTCTAGGAGGAGTAATTGCAAGCAAAGTCCTGCTCTATCTCTGTAAGACTTAGTTGGACCATGCTCAGTGACTCTGTACAAATGACACATGCACAATTCATTTGACACATAAGAGTTGTCGGGGAATGGAGCATTGCTCAATGAAGACAGAATCTTCAAAGTATTTAGCTGTCAAATAACAAGTATCTACTAAACAAGTGCAAAACACAATTTTTTTCAGAAGTTATAACTTGTCCAAATTTGGGTGATTATTGTGGGGGTAGCAAAAGGAACATCCCTTCCACTAAGATGAGCATCTGCCAAATTTCAAGTCCCTACTATAAAAGCATAGGAGCAATCTGAGCTTCGTAAATAAACTATTATAAGATTTATTTTTAACATGGGCAAAACAACATATTTTCTCTAATTTGATCTTGGAAAAGATTGAAAGGTCCCCAAAAAGTTTCAGCCTGAGGCAGACACCTGGCATAGAAAATTTGAGGCCAAATAGTAAGTTTGGTGAAGTTATACGTAACTGAAAACAGGGGCCAACAATGAAAAATATTGGGCAACCTTAACTATAGACATTACTGTCTGTATCTCGGCCCCAATCTCATAAGTGTTTATACACCTTCTTATCATGAGCCTCTGGTATTAAGTGCAATGGGAGTATTTATGTGTACATAGGTACTTTACTTTATAAGCGTTTGCTGTTCTTTAGAGCATTGATTACCTTTTGCACTAAGGTTCATTCCTTTGAGTGGAACAAAGTACTTGTTGGTATATTTTATAGATAAAAATCTATCTGTCCCCAACCGTATTCCCTCTTTTTAAGGTTTACAACCATTGACTAAAGAGGCTTATTGAAATAATAAAATATAATGATGATAATTAATAAATAATTTAGATCATAAAGATGCTCTTTTGCTGTATAGGCATGCAGGCATGCGTGGCTGTCCTTCACTGTCAATATCTGAAGGCGGCCATGCCTCTTTGCTGTCAAGCACCTGGAACAGAAGTCTGTACAAGGGGGAAATTAGCTGTCTCTAGGGTTCAAACCCTCAGGCAAGGTAGAGCAGCAAACAATTCAGGGGCCCAGGCCCTTAGGTAGGGTGGGGCACCAAGCAGTCTAGAGCTCCAGCCCTCAAGCAGGGTAGAGCAGGTAAGCATCTAGGAGCCCAGCCTTCAGGCAGGGGTGAGCACCAAACACCATATAGGGTTCAGGCAGTAGAATGACACAGGCCTCCTGACCTATGGTGGGGTGGCAGAGGGTAGGGGGAAAACAGGCCCACCTGACTCCACCGTGTCCCAACCCAGGGCCCTAAGAGTGTCGGAATGGTCCACCACTGGATCAGAGGAGATCTGCCCGCAACACACTGACCAAGCCAGCACTCAACCAGATAGTTGTCTAGTTTCCCTGAGCTACTTCCTACTCTCCCCAGGTTTGATTCCTCAGTGCGGTGAGTGTCTCGTGTCTCCTCAGGGTATACCACTAGTGGCAACCCCAGCAGCTCCTCAGTGTTGGTTGAGTCTGGCAGTTCTGGTAGCTCAGTCGAGTCCTCAGGATAACTGAAGTCTTCAACAGGCTCCTGCATCAGCAGCGGGGAGCACACATCCATCTCCTTTGGCAGCTGCTACTCAACTGAGCTACAGGGTCAGGGCCGGCTCCAGGCACCAGTGCAGCAAGCAAGTGCTTGGGACAGCCAAGGGGAAGGGACGGCATGTCCGGCTCTTCAGCGGCAATTCGGCGGTGGGTCCCTCGGTCCCTCTCAGAGGGAAGGACCTGCTACCGAAGTGCCGCCGAAGAAGAAAGCAATCGCGGCTTTCCCCACCCCCCGCCGCTTGGGGCGACAAAAACCCTGGAGCCAGCCCTGTACAGGGTCAGCCTTTTATACTTCCTGTTCCTGTCCCACCCCTCTGCTTATGGCATGGTGAGTATGTCCTTCCTTGTTCCAACCACCAGAGGGTACCCGGCCATCCCTCACTGTCAATCTCCAAGGGCGGCCACACCTCTTTGTTACATTCTGATATGTCTTAAATACTTGGTATGAATGGTCTGAAATGTTTAGGGAATAAAAAGACCTATTGCTCTGTTAAGACCATTTCAAACCATTCAGTCTGGCTCTAAATGTTCATAACTGGCTGCATATGCTTTACATCTTTGTGAAGTTCTAATGATTTCAATAAATACATCTAGTGATTTAACTACATCATGGTTATAAAGATCTGCCAATGTGGCTCCCTTTGCAGATTTGGAGCTATATTTTATGCTGTAGCTGGGATCCAAGTATCTTGTTTTAGAAACACCCTGGGTAACATCTCCCTTGTAAAAAAACACCACCATGCATAGGGAAAGTCAATGGGACTTGTGCTCTTAAGTCACTTACATGATTTTGAAAATTCCACTCCAACTAATTCAGCCTCACACAATCACCATATGTTGTTTTGGCAAGTCTGTTTATTTTGCAGTTAGAGGAATTCCAGCCTTCATTCAAACCGTGGGTGACTGGTGTTCACATCACAAAAGTTATGGGTACAATCAGCACCCTTGTTGTCAGACTCAGGACCAAGAACAAGGACTAACATGACATGGAGACTAAATTACCTTTTTAGCTCTCTAGTGGTCCTTTCTAGGTCAGATTTAGTTAGAATTGATGTTCAGCCTGGGAAAGCTCATTCTACAGTTTGGGCAGTATGGTACATGGCTCAATGGATTATCAGAATTTCTTTTACCAGGGCTATCACAAACACTACATTCGCCTTAAAAAATCAATCAATCAATCAATCAACCAACCAACCAAAACCCCTTAATATGTTCTTGAAACATTGAAAATACTAGGTCACCCATCTCTCTTAAATAACTCTCCCCAGGAACATTTAGATCAGTGGTTCCCAAACTTGTTCCGCCGCTTGTGCAGGGAAAGACCCTGGTGGTCCAGGCAGGTTTGTGTACCCACCACATCCGCATGTTTGGCCGATCGCAGCTCCCAGTGGCCGCGGTTCGCTGCTCCAGGCCATTGGGAGCTGCTGGAAGCGGTGCGGGCCGAGGAACATACTGGCTGCTTCTAGCAGCTCCCATTGGCCTGGAGCAGCAAACCGTGGCCAGTGGGAGCAGCGATCAGCTGAACCTGCAGATGCAGCAGGTACACAAACCGGCCTGGACTACCAGGGGCTTTCCCGGCACAAGTGGCGGAACAAGTTTGGGAACCACTGATTTAGATAATAATGATCAGGAGTATAACCAAGTTACTAAATACAGTCATGCAAGAATAAATATTGATGTGCCTTATATTATTAAAACACAAATCCTGCATATGGTTTACTACAGCCATTATCAACAGTGAAACAGCTCTGTTTTGTACGGTAAGAATGCTTCATTTGACTGAAGTTATATGGAGCTTAATGGAATCCAATGTCACTTTTTCAATGCTTGACCATAAAGCTGTTATATATTATTTTTGTCAGGAATGTCAATTAATCTCCAGGACCATATACTTAATTTGTGTGTGTTAACTCCAAGTTACATCTTCTCAGTCAATTTCCAGTATATCTTTCTCTGTACAATAAGTCAGTGTACTGAAAAGGGATATATATTAAATAATTCCACTATAAAGTAGCAATCTTTATCATTTTCATGCAGTTCACTTGTTTCTTAGTGCCTTCTTTTTTCTTATTATCTCTTGTGTGTGATTTTTCTCCTTTAGCATTTTGAATAAAATGAAAGGAAAATAACAATCCCAAAAAGCTCACGCCAGTTGGCAGGAAAATTAAAAATCGCAGATTCAAAAGTACTTTCTCAGTTCATGAAAACATCTCTAATGAGACAGATGAAAATATGAATTGCTCCTAATGAGCTCAAAATTGCACACACTTTCCTTAGTTTAATTTTGTAAGCCTTTACAGATATTTTGTGCTATGCTTATTATAAAACAAGAAGTGGCCACAAGGCTGTGATAAACCAATTTGTGAGATTAAAGTACTGAACTTGAATGGTTTTCATTAACTTCTAAGTCATAAGTTGAAGTTAGTATAAAATATAATTCCTTTTGTATTCAGAGGAGGCCTAATTCTCCACTGCATTCCACCTTTTGGAGTCATTTGCACCTGTTCAGCGTGAATGCAAAGAGGATGTAAGATGCTACCATTCTGACTTGCCAGCATTTTACTTTCACTTGATAAAGGTGTAAAGGCAGGGGAGAATAACACCTTACATGCAGTGGGAATTTCCATAATTAGTGGCCAGCTGTATGCATTGCAGACCCAGCGCAAACCCTTACAGCACACGGGCCAAACCAAACTAAACTATGGCATGGAGTGTGACACCTTAATCTGGTTTCAAGGAGGCTTAAACTGCATTGGTGCAAATTGTGGCTTTTATCAGCTTTGTCTGTGAATACTAGGGGTCTGTACCATTGGCAGCAACCAGGGCAAATAGGCAGTATAGACAAAACTTAATAATCAGAGCACCTGATTCTCCGGCTGTAATACTCTAGCACTGCTCCAAAATAACACCACTGATGTCAATGGAGTTGCACCTACATAACAATGGTTGACACAGTGAAGAATAAGGTCTGTTGGTCTGTTGACATCACACCCGCAAGGAGTGTTAATGAATATCCGATGTGTGGAGTTTATGATAAGGCATAGAGAGAGAAAAAATATGTGAGAGAGAAGCTTACAGCAAAGTACACATCATACACAGTACTTGAAATCTAATTCCCAGTGCAGTTCCAAAAAAAACTTTGAAAAGTAGTTCAGTGGGTCTTATTTTAACCACGCATTTGTTAGAAATGTCCTATTAAATTGACAGAATTGGCAATTGTAATTTGCTACATTTTTTAGATAAAGCTTAATTTATTACTAAACACTAGGAATTGCTAATTAGTGGAAGTAGTTAGAAATTATGGGTTTCAATAAAAATCTGCATTTTATTATAAAGCAGTCACATAAGATCATTACATTAGCCTGATCAGAGAGAGCAAACTAAAGAGCTGAATCATTTTAACAGTGAACAACAAAATTATCAGATGATTTTTAAAATCTACTTAACCTTTGAATCTTAACTGACATATTATATGTCTAGTAATCCAGTACACTCTCAAAAAATTCCTCAGATGACCTTCTGGATGTCAGCCAATTATCACTTGCATATTGAACTCTGGCTTCTGTTCTCAATCTCCTGTGACATTGATCCAGATTCTCATTATGTTCTCATTCTCCTGAAGATGCACTCAAAAACCTCAGGGAATCACTTCCATTCCTCTTCCATGGAAAGCAAAAGAATGTTGTACTATTATCTCACCAAGTATTAGAACATCATTTTGCCATAATAAGGTAAAATCCTGCCCATAGTGAAGTCAATACAAAACCCCCATTGACTTCAATGAGGCCAGGATTTCACACCTGTAGTTTCCGGACCACAAAAATCTTGCGTCAGCTGCTGCAGCTTCACTGGTGCTGGTACCCAAATTAGCTATATTAAAGCTAGCTCAGGTATGTCTACACTAGCTGTAATCACACTACCAGGCTGCAGTGCAGACAAACCCTCAGAGTCCAATGGACAGCAAATTATCCTTTAGTAGGGCTGTCAGAAATAAATGTTACAATCAGCCTGGAAACAATGGCTTTAAATTACAAACAAAAGATGAATCAAGAGTCCTAACTTAACCTGAAAGGGCAGTCCAGTATAGGGGTATGAAGGTCCACTACAGGGATGCTTCACCTCAGCATCAAGGGAACTCTTCAGGCCATCTGCAGCATCCTCCACCACAGCTCAGTCCTTTTATCATCTTGTTTCGACTCATCCACATGGCCCCTTGTTTGCAGGCCAATCCCAAATATCTGCCTGCCAGAGCCACTGCCGCACCCATGCCAGCTAAAGGCTCCTTCCTAGCCTGGCACTCAGCCTTTCAGTCCTAGCTCCCAGCTGCTGGGCCTTCTCTCCAACACCAATTCCCAGGCTGCTGCCTCTGGCTTGTTGCTCGTACTCACAAGCCTACTCCTCAGACAGTTCTCTTCTGACCTCTAGCAGACCTTCTCTTTTCTAAAATGGAGGAATTATGGAGCCCTTTACTGCATGAATATTGCACTGGGGTTAACAGAGTGCCCAGTAATGAGCCAGTACTAGAGGCCTACCACTGACATCAGGACATCATTTTGCTAGGTAATGAACAAAC
Organism: Chrysemys picta bellii; assembly: GCF_011386835.1. Lineage (NCBI taxonomy): Eukaryota > Metazoa > Chordata > Testudines > Emydidae > Chrysemys > Chrysemys picta. Next base: position 30,670,519 of record NC_088804.1, on the reverse strand, counting down.
AGTCCATGAGACAATTCCTGCCATGAAGAGTTTACAGTCTACATAGAAGAGACAGAGGAAATACTATTATTCCCATTTTGTGATGAAGAACAGAGGCATAGAGAAATAAGGGCTAAACTGTGGTTTTGCCACAAGCCCTGAGTAAGAGAAGGAGCAGACCAGGCATCATATTGTGACTCAAGGAATTAAAATAAAAATCTGTTTTATGATCATATTTGACAAGAAATTTCAAATACAGGAATTGATATTTTGCCTTTGAAAACAGATAATGCTGTCGCATTTGTAGCATTCCTTACAATTAGCGCAAGGAATATGGTGCTCCAGTTAGTTGATTCCATAGACATTTACAAATATTTTAATGGCAACCATGACACTCAGCTTTTTCTTTTAATTTAAAGTCTCAAGCACTTTTTATACTTTGTATAGTGCTATCTATCTCCTTCATGAAAAGGATGTACAAGCTTTAATAAAGGCCTACAACACACTGAAGAAACTTAGAGCTGAAGACGATGAATAGAAAGTAACATTTAACAGGGCAAATATTTTCTAATGTCATTGGACATTAAGTGTGCTGTCTTGACAGTGGTTTACGAGTTCCCCCAGTGCCAAAGTGTTTCTTTTTAAATGTTACTGAGTTAGGTATCAGGTCCACTCTCTGAGGACTTACACTTGTTCTCTCTAAGTTCACAGTAAGAAAAATCTCATGGACATACTCAATTTCTAGAAGCCTAAAAATATTTCACAGGCTAAAACTTGTGTGAATATTAGAAATATTTAACAACTTAGGAATAATCTTTTATAAAATCTATTAAAAATAAGAGAAATATAAAACAAACAAGCAACAAATGAGTGATGTCAAACAACTTCAGTAATATTGTAGGAGGTGCAATATGTGTCATTGAGAAACAGAGGAGTCCATACATATTACACAGGACATGTAGTTCCCTGTTCCAAATAAACACATTCATCCAAGCAAAAAATTCCAAACCTAAATGGAATTACACACTAACTTCAGAAGGTTAGTGAAATGGCTTCAGCTTGACTCTGGTTGCTACTGAAAAAGCAAACCCAGAACAATACCCATACTTTGCATATGATTTTCTTTTTCTAATGAGTAGTTATATTTGTTAATTGGTTTCAGGAAAAATATGTCTGCCAATTGCATTAAATGGCATCTATGTTTGGCCTTTAAAAGCCTCGTAAATGAATACTGTTGGCAGAACAATTAGCATTTAAAATCTAGAATGACCTTAAATCTGTACATCTTTGTGATTAGTTTGGACTTTAATATCAGGTATAGGACCAAAAACTGCCTTAGTTGCCAAGATTAAAAGCTTCCAGCACCAGCAAAAGGACATTGGGTAATAGGGTGAAACATGTGCAATGAAACATAAAGGACAAACTTGTATGATTATGTTTGATTTGTGTTGACTTAGCAACCAAGCAGAAGGGCCTTCTTGAGCAATGAGCATGGGAAATGAGAGTAGAAATTGACTTTTTTGGTATCATATGGAGTTACTAGAATGTTTGGAGAAGGGGCCTAAATGACTTAGCCCCAGAAGGTATTTTAAGCTACAGTATATGAATAAACCTACTGTAGATACATTTATTCACACAACCTATTTGGTATGTTGATACATTCTGTTTCCAAGGAAATCACTGGGGTGTTGTTTTTTAAATCCCCCAAACAAATCTGTATTGCAAATGAAACAGCTGGTAGACAAAACAAGATGGTATGCTTGAATTCTTTGAAAGCTCACCCAAAGAAAATAGCTGCAATACACTACGCTAATCACAAATATGCAGATATGCAATCTAATCAAAATCATATTGTGAGGTGATTTTGTTTTAAGTGACACGAATTGGTTGTATTGTAGATCATCTATATTTATTGTATAAAATTTTCTAATTTTGTAATAAAGGGCTCAATTAAACTATCATATTGCCAGAAAAATGAGAGATTTTATTGTAACTTTCTGATCATATTAAAATGAACTATCCTTTCAACAAAAGCTGCACACATCAAATATAGGGCACAATTCCAAAGGTGAATTCTGTTACCTAATTTTCAGTCTTCTAGACCTATCTTTGTTGATTATTTACAGTAAAACAAGAAGTGTTAAAATACTACCAGGCAGATATAACTTGGTCACTCCATAGAGATGTTCTCAGTTTGTATATATCTGTATATTTCGATCACACCATTTGGTTTAGTGCAGGGGTCGGCAATGTTTGGCACGCGGCTCGCCAGGGTAAGCACCCTAGCAGGCCGGGCCAGTTTATTTACCTGCTGACGTGGCAGGTTCGGCCGATCCCGGCCCCCACTCGCCGCGGTTCGCCGTCCTGGGCCAATGGGGGCAGCGGGAAGCGGCGCGGGCCGAGGGATGTGCTGGCCGAGGCTTCCCCCATTGGCCCGGGATGGCGAACCGCGGCAAGTGGGGGCCGTGATCGGCCGAACCTGCCGCATCAGCAGGTAAATAAACTGTCCCGGCCCGCATGGGTGCTTACCCTGGCGGGCCGTGTGCCGAACGTTGCCGACCCCTCGTTTAGTGTTTTGTATTTGATGTGTCTCATTTTCTGTTTTTAAAGAATATAAAATAGCTGCTAGTTAACATGAACTAATCACTTGCAAACACTTTAATACAATGCCCAATATGCACAAATTACTCATGCTACCACCAACCCTATTTCTTACATTGCAGCAACTATAAAAGAAAGTGAGCAAGTCTTTAAAATCACACACAAAAAAAGAAGAGAATATTTTGATTCAGATTGGTGGATACAATGATCCTTTCTATCCATCCATAAAGACTAGTTTCTGCCACCTTTTTTTCAGCAAGTATTCCTACCAAAACCAGAAGGCTGAGTCCTAATAGTCTTGTGATTATTTGTACTGCTGTTGCACCCAGGAATCCCAGTCATTGAGCAGGACAACACTGTGCTAGGTGCTGTACAAACACAAAACTAGTATTATACATGATACCTCCCTCTGACAAAGGAGGATTGTTACGCAATATGTTTTGTAGTGCTTGATCCAGTCTAGTATCGCACAAGTTATGACCAGTGTATTAATCGACCCTCTTTTCTACCTTAGTATATATGCAGAACAATCTTAGCCCAGCTAGGGAGAGAGGATTATGTCTAACATCATGTTTGTGCATTAACTAGTTTATGCAACCATGACAAGTGCTACATATATATTTTTCAGGTAGTAACTGTTTCTATCTAGCTGATATAAATACTAAAAAATAGAAAACCAACAGATACACAGCAACAGCCCAGCCAGATATGCCAGTTTAATATAAATAGAGATTATGAAGGTGACTGTGCACAACTTCAGAATGCTAAAATATTTAAGGACTCCTGGGGAGATTAAGGGTCAGCCGACGTCCAGTCTGACAGACATAAAAATATTGAACTCACAAGTTTGACGGATCACAGTATTATATTCTTCTGTCACATACCAGGCAAATCCCAATCTCATACGAGACTTTACCTGCCTATATGGAAGATGCCCTTTAGCAGCCTACAGTACCGATGTTCTCGGTTAGCCTCCTTTGAACCTGATAAAATTTTGGATGTGTTAGGCTGAGATCTCATAACATATTTTCTCATCAGACCTGGTCAGTTTTTGGATTGGAAACCGCAAAAGAAAACAGACACTGCTGAATTCTCAGGGAGTCAATGCTTTCAGGTTTTGCAAGGCTCTAGTATTAGCAGGGCCGGCTCTGGCGTTTTTGCCGCCCTAGGCAAAAAAGCCACCCGCCGCCCTTCCCCCCCCCCCCCAGCGCGGCAGGGGAGGGCACTGAGCCCGGACGTGGGCCCGCAATCCCCGACCAGCCGGAGCGCTGGAGGGAGGGCGGCGAGCCCGGCCGGGGCTCTCCACTCTCCCCAGTGGCCAGAGTGCCGGAAGCAGGGCAGAGAGCCCCCAACCGGCCGGAGCGCCGGGGGGAGGGCGGTGAGCCTGCCACGGCCGGAGCGCCGGGGCGAGGGCGGCGAGCCCGCCACAGCTGGAGCGCTGGGGCGAGGGCGGCGAGCCCGGCCACGGCATTCCGCTCTCCCCGACCGGCCGGAGCCCCGGGGCGAGGGCGGCGAGCCCGGCCAGGGCCCCGCCGCGCCACCCCCGGCCAGGTGCCGCCCCAAGCACATGCTTGGTGGGCAGGTGCCTGGAGCCGGCCCTGAGTATTAAAACAAGTGTCCTGGCTAAATTCCAACATAGAAAAATCAAATCCTGCCTACCTAAATCTCTTCTGTAACTGAAGAAGTTATTCAGTTACAGAAGGGATTTAGTGTAGATTTGTTGTTACAGATTCACCTTTCATCACAGAAGTGAATGAAGCGATTCAGAGGCAGATTCAATCCACTGAAGTCAATAGCCATAGCATTTGTGTAACTGAAAGAAGAGTTTAGAGTCCATTGTAAAATATTTTGAAATCATTTAAAATAAATGTTTTATTTACGTGTGGTGTCATTTCTGATTGATTTAGTAATATTATGTTCATCATTTGCTGGCTCAATGTGGTGTTGTACTCAGTCACTATCATCTTCACAATCTGTCAGTTCTACTTCCTTTGTTTACCTGTCTCAGACTGGAACTAAAGTAGCAATGGGGTGAGGGGAGAAGAGATTTGTTCCATTACATCATGAACATACTCAGTCTTCCAAACAGAATGAATATGTTAAGGTCCATAAGGTTCCCCAGGAGAGTGGGTGTTTGAATAGATAGTTCTTATACACCCTGGGGAGCCAAACAGATTGAAAGTGGTGGGCTGAATAGTAAGAGTTCAGTATGAAAAAGGAGAGGAAGAGTTAGCAAACAGAGCTGATGCTGAGAAGCTAGAAAGAGGCACGTGTTGTGATGGTTTCAGGGGAATTGAAAGACAACTTCATCAAGTCAAACGGCTATCGTCAGGGATTCATTTGTGCCAGGACTTGCCAAGGCTGAGCTCCAGCACCTTTATGCTTGGCAGTTCATAGCCCGTGCCCCTCTGCGCTTGCTGCATCGATTATGAATGTAAACCAAAAAATTGTTTGTGCCCCGACACCTCGTTCATTACAAATCAATCACTTGCTATAATATTTGTAGTGTTGGTACTGCAGTCAAGCAACAAACAAGATAGGGGAAGAGATCTTAGATCAGAAAACCTAGGCTTGAAATAAAGTGAAAGGCCAAGTTATGGAGGAGGCAAGGGAGAGAACAACTAGGCAACTGAGTCTAGAAGAAAACAGAGGATTTTATGCAAGAAAGCCTAGCATCCTAGAAGCACAAGAACTGGCAACAATCAAGCCACAGGAACTTAGCCAAAGAAAGACAAAGAAAGCACCCAGCAGAGAAGAGAGCTGAGGAAGGCAAGACAGCTGCAAAGAAGATCATTTAGAGCTGATATACTCCCTCCAATCATAATTACATATCTGGTGAGCACAGAAGCCCAATGGCTTTTTTCATTCCTGGGAGCTGTTAAAATTCCATCTGTGCAGAATATATGTAGGCAGGACTGCAATGTTATGGAAAACCATGCCTGGACAAGACGAGAGGAACCAAATGAACAGAATTCCATTTGTCAGTTAAAGCTGCTAGAAGTGAAACCATATTATACATTTTAAATTATAGTTAATGAAAGACGAGGAAAAAATTGTGTAACTTTGGTCAAAGTTGTCTTGCTTTTTGTTTTTGGTAGTGTAAATTTCTAAAGTTAACAATTAAGAAAATAAAAACAATTGAAGCATCTCTATATAAAGATGGATAGAAATTTCTTTGAAGATTTCAACACCCCTATACCTTCATCTCTCAATTTTGGCTGAAATATACATATATTAAACAGGGATTGTGTAAGGAGGTTATAATATTGTCCAAGGAAATCATTGTTTCTTTTCAGGAACCTGTTATAGATTTAAGTCCATGTATCTATAAATTGTATACCTAGAACTCTTCAAAAAATGGTGTGCCCAGATAAGCAATCTTCATTGCCATCAATTTACGCAATATTATTGTATTTCCTAAAGTTGAATTTCATCACATTTGATTCTGATTGTCCATCTCTTTGCAAATTGGAACAATATCTCATTTTTAATTACAAAGAGCCAGGATGTTTTTAAGTGCTTGGAACCCAAAGTTAGGGCCAGATTTTCAGAAGTGCCCAGGACTCAGCAATTCCCATTGAGAACACTAATTTAAATGGTGCCTAAACTGGAACTCAGCCCCTCAGAAAATTTGGCCTCTCTTTTCTATTGCTCAGATAGTGGTTAAATGCACTAGTTTACTGAATTTCACTATATTTTATGCTTGCGTAAAATAGGTTTAAAAATACTTTTCCCTATCCCTGTTGATTTTGTGACAATCCTCCATATGGCACTATTTTGGAAAAGCTCAGCAGAAAGATGAAAATAACATAAAATACCAAAAGGAGGCATATGTTTTTTTTTAATGGAACTTTCAGGAAATTGTTTTTATTTTGACTTGTGTTTAAATTAGATTCTTAGGAGCTCAAAAATGCAAGCCCCTCAAATTTCTTGATTAAGGTATAATCAAGTCCCAGACTGCAGAGAAACATTTTTCACACCGCAATACAATAATGATAATAAAAAGTAAGTAAAAATATTTTGCGGTCCATTCAAAAGCATCTGGCGGACCAGATTTGGCCCATGGTCCACCTATTGCTTCAGGAAGAGGTAGTCAATGTCTGATAGCAAGGGAAGGATTCAGATTATTATTGAAATAATAGCTGTGACGGTTCTCAGGATACCCAGTACTGAAAGTCACCTTGCTCTCTCCCCCCCCACCCCGCCTCCAGTGGGAGAGAGATCTACTTTTGCTTAACTGGGCATCAATTCCCTGACATCCCCAGCCTGCTAGCCACACAATCACTCTCCTCTGGCTCTGCCAGCCTTATTTTGCCTTGCAGGTTAACAATAGATACACCAAGTCTCCAAGTTCCTTTGAAGTGTTCACCTGTAGTGTCCAGCCCCTTATCCACTGAACACTCAGTGGATACCAGGTCTGCTGTCCTCAAGGGAACAGTGTGCACATCAGCTTGTATGATTCAACTCAGGATCAGCACCTTGCTTAATAACACAGCACTTACCTATATTCATAGTAAAAACAAGGATAAATTTATTCCCAAATATTCAAGAGCTAGTGAAAAAGGATATAAAACAAAGTCATAACATGCTTTCTGGAGACTAAACTTAACTTACACTAACCTTCTGTCTAAAGAAGTCTTGTCACACTCAAAGTCTTCTGCAGAGTTTCCAACCAAGGCCGGTTGCGATCCTTTTTCATTAATGTAATTGCGCTGCTCATTTACTTTCTAGGTTCAGGATGGAGGGTTGTATCTAGTGTGTGTAAATACTGAAAATATGTCTTAGTCTGTATCGAGGCAGGGTTAACAGACAGACAGGTTTTCTGTCAGGCAAGTAATGTTTATTCCCCTGTCTGCCTGTTGAGATGTAAATTAAGAATTGTAAATTACCACAACTATCCATTTACATAATAAGTCAACGGGGGGTGGGGGGCTGAGTGATGGGGCTTATATTGTCTCTGAGTACAGACAATGAAATTTGGGGATAAAAGAAGACAACCCCCCAGCCTTTCAGAAGTGGTGTGCTGAGTCTTCATTTATTCACTCTAATTTAAGGTTTCGTGTGCCAGTAATACATTTCAACACTTTTAGAAGGTCTCTTTCTATAAGTCTATAATATATAACTAAACTATTGTATGTAAAGTAAATAAGGTTTTTAAAAATTTTAAGAAGCTTCATTTAAAATTAAATCAAAATGCAGAGCCTCCCGGACCGGTGGCCAGGACCTGGGCAGTGAGAGTGCCACTGAAAATCAGCTCGTGTGCTGCCTTCGACACGCGTGCCATAGGTTGCCTACCCCTGCACTAGACAATATATATACATACGATTTGTTACAATATTAAAGATCAGTGTGATCCTGGCTTTTATTTAAGACCTAACGTGACATCCTCTGGTGAACCAGAGCATACATACAAGAACTAGGATATTTTTGTAACCATTTTGCTACTTGGCATTAAGGGGTTCTTGGGACTCAATACCACAGGCTGAAAAAGGCACTTCCATTATTTTTAGGTACTTACCGCATTTTGGAAAGTTGTCTTTTGGTAAGCATAGTTATATTCTTAACATAAGCCTGAGAGTAAATTTTTTGGAAAGTTTAATAAATCAATTTGTTAAGCTTAGAATTAACTAAATATAGGAAGAGAGGCTTTGTCTCCTCCCTCACCCATCCTAAGATATTGTACAGATATGTTTCGCATTTTAAGCACAAACCATCCCTTTTTACCTTTCAAAGTAGAAGAGCAATCTATAATTTTTTTTCTGCTTTCAGGCCTCAAAGAACCTCACCACAAGACTTCATTTTTGAAAAATTTCTCACCTTTACTAAGACTGCTGCTGCTCTCCCAATGCTAGCAATGGTGAAAGCACTAACATAGGCTAGGCTCCAGGCAACCATTGATATTTTTAAGTACTGTATCATCTAAATCTGCTAGAATCAGATACACACCACACAGTAATGGCCACTGGCATCTTATTGAGCCTGCTAATACTGGTGGAGCTTCAAGAAAACCTAGGATAGACAGGATCAAGTACAGTTAAGAACTGAAAAGGCAGATTCGGCCCTCGCCCCAAAGGGTTGGGCAATTTTTTGCTGCAGAATTCCAGAGTTACCTCACAGATTAGGATAAAATCCTGAATTTTATGCATGCGCAAGCGCGCGCACACACACACACACACACACACACACACACACACACACACACACACACACACACACACACTTATTTGATTTATTTATTCTCAACTTTCTGCCTCAGGCATTTGTGGGATTTTATTCCTTCCTTCTTAGTATAACTTTTGTTCATTAGTAGAGCAGGTCAACATTTTTTTTCCCCAGTGTAAACGCTTTGTGGCAGAAAATGCAGTTTCATTAAAATTGAAATGTTTAGCAGGAACATGTTTCTTATGACAATTTTAGCCTGAAAAATGTTAAAATTATTAGTTTCAACTTCTTCTTTTTAATAATGTCAAAATGTTTTAGATTAACATAAGAATTTTTTTGTTTTGACATTATCATTTTGATTCATTTTTTTATATTATACTGTAGGAAAATACACATTATATATGTAATATTTTATAGTATAACATTTTGATATCAAAACAAATCATTTTGATTGTTTGAAATCAAAAGTTCAAAATTCCAGCACATAGAAAATTCTGACTTTTTGTTCTAATTCAGAATGAAAACACATTTCACAGTGCAGGAGTTTCCCACAGAATGGAATGTCCATTTTCTGATCACCTCTACTCATTAATAATTCATTGTTGTTGCTGAAACATCACTTCAAATCTTAGCTCCTGAATGAGCCTATTGTGGCTGGTTATATTCTAGAACTATGAAATTTATAGTGGAGCTGAGGAGCTTGTATGTTTGCATGTCATAACATTTGGTGATAAATGTGAATTAAGATTGGTTTGGATGTCAGTGTTGGCTTAAGTGTCAATTTTCTTTAATTTTACTAACTATTAACAAAAGGAGGAGTACAGCACACTTCACTCTAGGTTCACAATGATTTGGGTTTATAAATAGGGCACTACCAAATTCACGGTCATAGGATTTTTAAAATAATAAATTTCATGATATTAGCTATTTAAATCTGAAATTTCACAGTGTTGTAATTGTAGGGGTTCTGACCCAAAAAGGAGTTGTTTGTGTGTATGGGGGGGGGGTGTCAACGTTATGGGGGGGGTCCTACCCTTACATTTGCACTGCTGCTGGCAGCGGCACTGCCTTCAGAGCTGGGTAGCTGGAGAGCAGTGGCAGCTGCAAGTCGGGAGCCCAGCTCCGAAAGCAGAGCCACCAGCAACAGTGCAGATGTAATGGTGGCATGGTATTGTATAGCCACCCTTACTTCTGCACTGCTGCTGATCGGGTACCGCCTTCAGAGCTGTATACCCAGCCAACAGCCGCTACTCTCCCGTTACCCAGCTCTGAAGTCAGTGCAGAAGAATACTGTGACCCCCCTAAAATAACCTTGTGATCCCCCTGCAACTCCCTTTTGGGTCAGGATCCCCAATTTGAGAAATGTTGGTCTCCCCCATGAAATCTGTATAGTATAGGGTAAAAGCAAACAAAAGACCATATTTCACGGTCCGTGATGCATTTTTCATGGCCGTGAATTTGGTAGTGTCCTATTTATAAATCCTGGAAGTATCAGAGTAAAGTTTGCAACAGTTCTGTTACAACTGTGTAAAAAAAGTGCAGTTCAATTATATTAGATATTCTGTGCTGGGCTGCCCAAAATTAAGGTTGCTTTCTGAACTTTAACTGAATTTTCTGATTTAAGTGCAAATCAAATCTCATTTTTAATATTGCATTAACATAGCTCTCTGAATTTAATCCATAATATATTCTATGTGGTAACTTGAGCACTTCTATAATCAATGCCATTTAGCATAGTGAATTGATACAATTTCATTACTTATTAATAGTGGGAAAAGTGCTGGGATGAAATATTCCTTACACAGGCCTTTTAGCAAAACCAACTTTTATTATGAGTTAATTCGCTAGAGTATGTGGGTTTCATTAAGAATTTCTCTTCACAGCCCAGAGCCAAATTCTGCTCAGTTACACCAGAACACCACTATTAACATTAGCTTAATTATTTCAGATTTGCACCAGTGTAACTGAAGCACAGTGGGATATAAATGGCAGAAGAAGAGGGGGGTGCTCTGAGCTGTGATACAGTTTAGCTTTGGCTCAGTTTCACAATTCCTACAGCACTGTCTCCTAATTAACGTGGGACATGACACTGCATCCCTCTCACAAGTCTTATGCACATTTCATGTTATATGATCACTCAGTGGGCACGTGTGTTTCTTGGAGAGCCACAATGTCAATGTGATGGTCTTGAGAGTCCTCGAGACGTAATCTGCTTTTTCCCTGGACATCCCTTCTACATTAAATTGGTATATTCAGAGGACTGGCCCAACTGTTCTTTTTTGGTCCTGGAAAGGGCAGTTTGAAGAAGTATAATAATTGCTACTTTCACTGGAAGGTCGGTAAAATGATGTCCTGGGGCCAATTGATGATATTGGTATGTTGGTGGATGTGCACAAAACACAGAGCACAAAAAAACACCACACTTAACAGAAGCACATGAAGGTTGTAGTCTTGATCCCACTTAACATGTGGCCTGATCCCATCTTCCCTTCCCTTCCTCATCTGCCCATCTACATAGGTGACTTTAACAGCCAACACGAGGACTGGGGATACTGCTCAAATGACACAGCCAGGGAGCAGATCACAGAATGAGTCTCCCTTGAAGACCTCCACCTGCTCTATGATCCGAAGCAACCTGGATCTTTTTGGTCTGCGAGGTGGACAACGGATCACAACTCTGACTTCTGTTTTGTAACCTGTAATAGTGCAGGTGTCCCACTGGCCACAACAAGAACCATCTTGAGTCACTTCCCGCATAGCCAACATTGCCCAATCATCCTACACTTCAGAAACAGAAACTCTGAGCCCACAGCTCAAACAGATGCCTAAAAACTTTGGTCGTTTTACAAACATCCTAAAATCGACCACTAAGAAGTACATCCCTCATGGCCACCACCAGGTTTTCACCCCCTGCTGAACAAAGAAATCCAAGTCTCTCCTGAGGGAATATGGAAAGGGTGACAACTCAGATAAAGCCACTGCGCTGCTTGAGTCCTTGAATTCGGCGTGCCTGGAAAGGTGAAAAGAAACTGTTGAAAGCCTGGCTTTCACCCATTCGAGTCATAAGGCATGGGCTCTTTTGTGGCAACTTGGAGGATCCCAGCCAGTAATAAGATGCTCAGCAAAGGGACAGCAAATGCTGTTGCCTCTCATCTTCTTTCTAACGGAAAGACTTCAACAGACAAGATTACACGCCAGCAGGAACTTTACAGAAACCTTCAACAATGCCCAGAGGAATCCCCACTCTCTTCCCCATATTCTGTTGAGGAGATCAATGATGGAAACCAAAAGCCAGAAAGTTGCAGGGGTTGATGGCATTCCTCCAGAGTTTCTCAAGAATCTGGGGAGATGGGGACGGGAATTGTTGGTGGAGCTTTTTACTGCCGTGCATAGAACCGGAGAAATGCCAACAAGCTGGAAAAAGGCAATAGTGGCTGCCCTACTGAAGCCTGGGAAACCCCCAGAGGATGCAGTCAGCTACCACCCCATCTCTCTCCTCTCAACCACCAGCAAGCTCATGGAACGGGTGCTGCTCCACCATCTATCTGATATTATTGAAGATGTCCTTCCAGCGGAGCAGGCAGGATTTTGCCTGAAGAGGAACTTCTGTGACCAAGTAGCTTCACTTACTAACCACATTGAGGCAGGATTCCAACATAAGTTGAAGACCGGAATCGCCCTTGTTGATCTATCCTCGGCATACGACACTGTCTCGAGACAGGGCCTCCTCCTCAAGGTCTCCCACATCATTCACTGCCGCCGAACGATCTGCCACTTGGTGGCAATGACTGCCGCTTTAAGGTACACATTAATGGCCAGATCAGTAGAACAAGAACTCTTACCTCGGGCATCCCTCAGGGCCCTGTCCTGGCCCCAATACTTTTTAATCTATACATTGCAGATATACCAGGGACGGAGTCAAGGAAATTAATGTATGCAGATGATATTGCTCTAGCTGTTCAGCATACAAGCCTCCATACCATCGGCTGCACCCTAACCCAAAATCTTAGCACAACGGCTGATTATTTCCCATGCTGGAAACTTAGGCCTAATCCAAAAAAACCCCATGGTAACTGCTTTCCATCTGAACAATAAATTGGCTAATACCAAACTTGATGTGCAGTTCTGCAGTGAGAACATCAGCCACGAAGCTAATCCAAAGTATCTTGGCATTACACTGGATAAGAGTCTGACCTTTCAACAACATCTCAAGAACACCCGCGATCAGGTCTCATGTCATGCTTATCAGAAAACTGGCCGGAACATCATGGGGCTCCAGTCCACGGACCTTATGAACCACAACAATTGGTATATTCTGCAGCTGAATATCATGCACCAGTGTGCTCTCATAGCAGTCACACTAAACTCCTTGACACTCAACTCAATAATGATATGTGAATAGTATCAGGGATGCTCAAATCTACTCCAGTTGACTGGCTCCCGGTCCTATCGCACATCCAGCCTCTTCAGATTAGAAGAGCTGCTCAGACCTCTCGCTGTCTTAATCATGTCAATGCAAATACAACGATCCCACTGCACCATGACCCACAGAACCTTCCAATGATGAGATTAAAATCCCGCAACCCTCTATGGAACCGTATCAAGGTCCTTACACCCAACTTTGATGCTGAGGCTCAATGGAGAGTCACATGGAGCACTTCAACCACTCAAAACAAACAGCTCGTCATTGATCCTGTTGCGGAACCACCGGGTTTTGATTTGTATCAGAAAGACTGGTGCAGATGGGAGATGTGGACAAACCCTGTGTAAATGGAAAATGATGCAATCACCTGTATGCGACTGTGGTCACCAGGCACAAATGATAGAGCACATCATATCTGAATGTCCCCTTCGTTCTTTTGCCAGGGGCCTAAAGACATTCACCAGCTCACTGCTGTGGCAATGTGCTGGCTATCAAACTTAGATATATATTTGTAGTTGTTGCTACCTACCCAAAGCCATACAAAAGAAGAAGTTGACTTAGTGGGCAATATGGCATATATGACACAGAACATGTGTGTGTGTGTGTGTGTGTGTGTGTACACTGCTTGTCACAATGACTTCAGCAATCCTGTTTGCAAGTGTTGAAAAAACTTATGTGAGTGAAGCCTGTAGAACTGGGTCTTGAGGTAGAGGTTCTGAGTTTTGGGGGCCAGGACCTTGGTTGGTACAAAATCTGCTGACCTCAAAGCCTCGTCAATAATTAATACCAAGTGAGAATCTTGTCCTTTATACTCATGTTTTGCAAAATGAGTCTCAGGGAATTGATGCTCTGAACTGAATTTTTCCTCTCAATTTGTTGATCAATCATATTGCCAATGTTACATGGATATATGCAGTTCCCACTGGGGAGCTATGAAATACATTTTTGGTCACCAAACATACTAGATCATTAGATATTTTATTTTTTTCTTAAGAACCAAATTTAGGTCCAAAAATAGCTTGAAAGCAAGACCCAAGCATGAAAGTATAAAAAGTTTTGTTCATAGGAACTACATATGGATTAGGGAACACAATTATCTCCCACGGGTTATCTCTGTTACTGAAGAAATATATCCCCTCCAAGCAATTTTGTGTCACAAGGGATCAGTGGTACAGACTACACAAGTCAACAGAACTAAGGACTTAATAAGTATTATATAATAAACCCCATCACTGTAGTATTGAGCACTTCATCAAGAATCTCTCCTCACAATGCTCCTGTGACCCACATTTCTCATATGGGGGATCGAGGCACAGAAAAAGTAAATTACTTGCTAAAATATATATATCTATATATCGCTCAATGTTCGACCGGGGAACTAAACCCCAGTTACTTGACTCCCAGTCCAGTCACGGACTGCCTTGACAAAGCTATTTGTCCTCACTACAGGATTGTGCTTGTGCTAGCTCGTTCGCGAGCTCCAAGCTTTTCATAGCATTTAGGGCCAGGCCTACTTTTTATAAATATGCATAATACAGATTCAGTTTGCAGTTAAAAACAGGATGTTGCGGGTTTTAATTGTTAATTTCAAACACTTCCTATATGCAAAGTTTAAGCAAATTAAATTAAATCAAGATTTACTTATGCAAACATAGAAAGAAAATAGAATTTCATTATGCTATAGAGAATGATTAAAAAACACTTTAATTCTCAGAAAGGCCTTCATGTTTAAAAATGGATATTCAGTACCAATGGGGAAGGCAGATCCTAAGGTCTGTGAGAATATTTGCATGACAAAAAGGTATACTTTCCTGCCTAGAGATCTCATGAGGGATTTGTGTGGGATTTCATTCATGAACTCCTCAGACACTAAGGTGAGTACAAAGAAAATATTATGCAGCATAATAAGGCAGCTATAAAAGCCTATCAGCAGCCTTCGTACGTGATACCTCCTCTACCTTTGCCAACACAGCTGCTTGAGAAGTCTGCCAAGGAGAGATAGAAAGGAAGTGGGAGAGACATGACAATGCTGCTGGGGAAATATATATATTTCTATGTCTTGGCATCTCTAATCTGCATTTGGCAAAGAGAATTTTTTTAAAAAAGGACAAGTGAGAATGCACAGAGGCAGACAGGCTTTTGGCAGTTAATTTAGAAAGTTAAGATATTTAATTAAAAAGCATGACTATTTCAAATGAGCAACATTTAGCAGGCAATAGAATGCAAAATTTTGGTTGCATTAAAAACAAAGTTATAACGGTCACTGATTTCAATGGGACCAAGGATTTGGCCCATCATTTGTAGGCCTGCATATATACCCTTTTAAAATGAAATAGGATGTTTCAAATCTGGGGGGTGTGGTAGTTCAGGACAAAATATGACTCTGTCCCTTTTTCTGGCAGAAACCTAGTGCAAATGTAACACTGACAGACCCCGGTCATCTCTGGGCGGGATCGAACCTGGGGCCTCTGTAGCTTAGAGCATGAGCCTCTACTACAGGGATCGGCAACCTTTGGCACACGACTCACCAGGGTAAGCACCCTGGCGGGCCGGGCTGGTTTGTTTACCTGCCGCATCTGCAGGTTCAGCCGATCGCGGCTCCCACTGGCCGTGGTTCACCACTTCAGGCCAATGGGAGCGGCGGGAAATGGTGGCCAGCACATCCCTCGGCCTGCGCCGCTTCCCACAGCCCCCATTGTCCTGGGACAGCAAACCGCAGCCAGTTGGAGCCGCGATCGGCTGAACCTGTGGACACAGCAGGTAAACAAACCAGCCCGGTCCACCAGGGTACTTTCCCTGGCGAGCTGCGTGCTAAAAGTTGCCAATCCCTGCTTTACTGCATGAGCTAAAAGCCATATGGCCCTTAGCTAAGACTGTAGAGCAAACTCATTAATATCTCTCTCTAAGTAGTCTCAGTGCCGCTAGATGGGACAGAACACTACACCCAGGAGATGTATGGTTACACAAAGAGACCTTTAAAAGGAAGTGGCATTGTAAAGTTCAAGAGAGTTGCTAGAATACGCCGGTGATACAAATATAGAACCCAGTTCACCTGGGACTTTCACATATGAATTTACAGTACATCTCCCAACTTCCTCTAATGATCTCTATGCAGATTCTAATTCAAAGCCAAATTCTGCTGCTCCTGCACAGCAAGGGATCAGGGGAGAAGACTGCAGAATCCTAAATTCACATTGTGCAAACTCCACATAAGAGCATACGTATATACTGGGGGCCTCCAGTGGTGCACTTTGTACCAGTTGAGCAAGGTAATTTTCCTTCTGTACCTGGCACTGGTGAGGTCACTGGAGTACTGTGTCCAGTTCTGAGCACCATACTTTAGGAAGATTGTGAACAAATTTGAGAGAGTCCAGAGAAGAGCAAACAACACGATCGAAGGATCAAACGGTCAGTTTTTCTAAACCTATGAGGGAAGGTTAAAAGCTGGGCATATTTAGTCTTGAGAAAAGAAGACAGAGAGGACCTGATGCATCAAAGAGGACTGTAATCAGTTGTTCTCCATGTCCACTCAAGGGAGAACAAGTACTATTGGGTTTAACCTGGAGTGTGAGAGATTTAGATTAGGTATTAGGAAAAATCTTTCCAACTATAAGGATATTTAAATTCTGGAAAAAGGCTTCCAAGGGAGGTTGTATTTGGACAAACACCTGTCAAGGATGATCCGTGCTGGGGGCTGGACTTGATGGCCTCATGAGGTCCCTTCCATATCTACAGTTCTATAATTAATATTATCTACCCTATATAATAAAATTTTCAGTGGAGAAGCTTAATACGATGGTTGTATAATTCACAAGATTAATATTTGTATTATGTTTCTAAGTTTCATATTATAAATTTGCATCTCTTACCTGATATGATACTTTGTCTCCAAATCCAGAAATAAATATTAAATGTGCAACCATCTAATTATTAGTCCACACTGAATACAAGATCATTCCAATTTGAAGGTTTTAGGCTCTTTGCTATGGTAAGAGATATTCTCCCTATCCATAACGCTTTAATATGTTTTACATCAAGGATTTGTAATATGACTTTTTCCCTTTGAGATAGTGAATTTAATTGATTTATTCATCCAATTTAAATGCTTTAGCAATTCTTTTGTCCTATCATCTTTTTAATATTTGCAAAGGCTCCATAAACCTACCCACTATAAACTCTGGGTTATAGTCACTCATCTCTGGACATTTTCTATCAAATATTTCATAAAACACTAGCCAACTTTAAATAAAAAATAAACTCCACAGTTGCACTTTTTCTTTTGTCATAACGTGATTTTTCCTAAAAATTAAAAAGAGTAGGCATTCTTTTGAATGTCATTAACTGTCAAATTACTGCATTCTATGAAGCTTTTATCTTGTTTAAATTTTTGCTTCTGCATATAATTGAAATCTCATTCATTGAAACTTTGTTGTAATGAATAAACATTACACGTTCAGAAACATCTCTAAACACATCTACTCTGATTAGTTTTCTTTGTTTACTAAATGCTAAGGAAGCTTAATCTAGTGTGTTAAAATACCAGTTATTTAGCATCAAAATCTTCATGATATATTTTGCTGTACATTAATACATGCATGCCAGGTGCCTAATCCAAAGCCCTGAAATCACCAGGATTTTTTTTCCATTTATCTTAATGGGTTTGGAACAGATCCTAATCTTGAACTTGATACAAACTACTATTGAACCAGTAGCAGCCAGCCTGGAGCAAAGCAGACCTAGAGACAGGATTCCCCACACTGCTACATATTATGGGTACATGTTTTGTCCGAGAATACTTCATATTGGGCTCAGGGTTGAAGTATTTACTGTGTAAAACCATACTGATGCCAATGGAATCTTTGAGATAGACATTCAGGACAAATACACAGAGGAGAGAGATGGGATGGAGCCACAGATGTCTCCTTGTAGGGATGAGAGTTTGGCAATGGGAAAATGGAGGGACCATTCTTTCCACCTCACTGTTATGGGGGTAGAAAAGAGGGTATTTTCCCATCACTGTGAGCCCCATACTCTTCTGTATAACAACAGTTTTGGAGCTGACAGAGACACTATCTTGAGTAATACAACTCAGACAGTCTCCTGACTGAAAGCCAACCAGACAGGACGATTAAAAAACTGGCATGTCTGATAGTGTCTACTCCAGGGGTCGGCAATGTTTAGCACGCGGCTCGCCAGGGTAAGCACTCTGGTGGGCCAGGCCAGTTTATTTACCTGCTGACGTGGAAGTTCGGCCAATTGCAGCCCCCACTGGCCGCGGTTCGCTGCCCCAGGCCAATGGGGGTGGCGAAAAGGCCAGCACATTTCTCGCGCGTGCCATTTCTCGCCGCCCTCATTAGCCCGGGACGGTGAACTGCGGCGAGTGGGTGTCGCGATCGGCCGAACCTGCCGTATCAGCAGGTAAATAAACTGGCCCCGTCCCGTCAGGGTGCTTACCCTGGCGAGCCACGTGCCAAACGTTGCCGACCCCTTGTCTACTCTGACATCATTCTTCTATCCTATGACTAAAGGACAGTTAGGGGGAGGGGCAGGATCCTAGTTCTCTGGGAAGGAAATCCTGGGCTAGTGTTATTCTTCCAAAACATAGGTTACCCTCCAGATTTGCATTCTCCCTTGTGCCCAGAGAGCTGAACTGTATTGTGTAGCTCCAGCAGGCTCCATGAATTTCTTATACCAGAGCTAGAATTCTTGCTTCTCACATTGTTGTTAGAGTACTTCAGTTGCAAATATTTACTCAGTCAATGTCATACAAGCTCTTCAATTCGATCACATTGAAGAGTGCCAGGTGATTCATGTGGTACACTCATGTACAGTGCCTCAGAACAAAAAAATCTGTCTAGTGTTCTGAAGTCTAATCCCAGATTGAATATTTGCCACTAACATGGAGATTTCAGTAATGTGAGTCAGATCAAAGATGTGTGACTGCTTCTGGATTTATCAACCTTTGGAGGGTCTAGGTACCAATTTTTTAGACAGGCTTCCAAAAACATTAATGCAATATTTGCAAACACGACATCGAGGTCGCAAAAGTACGTGTGCACATGTGTGCCCACACACAACGGCCACTTGTACATATAAAGGATCACTTAGGTTTGTACAGTGGGGCATCGTGTATATCGGTGTCCATTTGCATGCATAAAAATGAGACTCTGCATGTACAAATAGGTATGAAAATGCATCAGCAGAATATGAATTCAAAGACCCTTCACAATGTGGGATTCTAACCATCTGATTTATCAACTAGTTGTTCTGTGTTACTTTCATAAGTTGGAGAAAGGGATGAACCAAGTACATTATATATGAAACTTGTAGGCACACAGTGTGACGCTATACCCCATAATGCTTTATGGGAATATGACATAACTGGAATATGTTTTGTGCTGCCTGTTCCATGTAGCATATCTCTGTAAAGGTTATGGTCTAGTATATCTATTCATCCTATTTGTACACATATATCATTTTGTACTTGAGGTTAAGAATATGGGCTGTATACTTGCTTGATTTCTAAGTAAGCTTTGTGAGGCATTTGGTCAGCTTCTTTAGGAAGGAATTCGCAAGGTTAAGTACCCAATCAGGAAGCACTTGGGGAACAATGCAACTTGGAATGCTCCAATCCATATAAGAAGTCTTCCTGCAGACATACAAGATACCATGTAAACAATGGCTTCTGCCTGTAAAGACTGAGTCATGCATGGACATGTGACTTGCCCAGGTGACTCCAGAACTCCATCTTGGAGCTGGACTTTGCATAGGAGTGAGGAGGGGGTCTCCACCCACAAGAGAAAGTCTATTTAAACCCCTGGCAGACCCCATCCATTTGTCTTCAGCTGGCTAAAGAGAGAGCCTCTCCACCCCCCAGGATACTTGAAAGAAACTGGAACAAAGGACAGTGTGCAAGGGGTGTGAGTGATTGCTGGACCCAGGCTAAAAGGAGATTAGTCTGTAAAAGGGAGCATTCTGGAACTGGTGAGGATCTTATCTGTATTCAGTTTGATTAGACATAGATTTGCACATTTTATTTTATTTTGCTTGGTGACTTACTTTGTTCTGTCTGTTACTACTTGGAACCACTTAAATCCTATTTTCTGTATTTAATACAATCACTTTTTACTTATTAATTAACTCAGAGTATGTATTAATACCTGGGAGAGCAAACAACTGTGCATCTCTCTCTATCAGTGTTATAGAGGGCGAACAATTTATGAGTTTACCCCATATAAGATTTATACAGGGTAAACCGGATTTATTTGGGTTTAGACCCCATTGGGTGTTGGGCATCTGAGTGTTAAAGACAGGAACACTTCTGTTAGCTTCTTTCAGGTAAACCTGCAGCTTTGGGGCAAGTAATTCAGACCCTGGATCTGTGTTGGAGCAGACGAGTGTGTCTGGCTCGGCAAGACAGGGTACTGGGGTCCCAAGCTGGCAGGGAAAGCAGGGGTAGAAGTAGTCTTGGCAAATCAGGTGACAACTCCCAGGGTGTTTCTGTGATCCAACCCATCACACACAGATACTACTTTAACGTTACATAAATGTTACCAAGTACCAGATTTTAATTTACAACCTATATGCTGAAAACAACTACATTTTATAACACACAGTATTCAGAGATATTTTTCAAGTGTTAGGATTATACCTGGTCAGGAATTTTTTTTTAAATTGATCTCATGATGCCAATTTGTTGAAAACAAATCTCTTCTCAAGAAGACACCAATTTCAATGAAAGTTTTGTCAGGGAGCATTTCTCAGGCCCAGAATGTAACTTCTGGTCAATGTAAGAGAATCAGTCATTCTGGCCCAATGAATATTAAACAAATTGGAACAGCTGTACTGGGCAAGAGAAAGAGAGTGAGAGATTGACTCTGCATCCCAGAAGGCAGCCCAGAATAGCTTAGTGGTTAGGTAAAGTTCAAGTCCCTGCTGTGCCTGATTCATTCCGGGACTTGAACATGGGGAACCCACGGCTTAGGTAAGTGCCCCAACAATATTCTAGGGTCTCTTTCTTTGTTGTTTTGTCAAAAATATCTCAATTTTGTCCCAATGTGGAACAGGAAAAATTTTTTAGTCACAACAATTATCATGGAACAGGTAAACCATTTCCTGCCCAGCTCTTGTTCAGATTTGTTAAGAGAATTTTAAAAAAATGCCATGTGCAGATTAGTAGTTGACTTTTCAAAGTCAGCTATTGGGCAATACCTACTTTTCATTTCTTCACATAACCACCATTGAAGCCTTTTAAGTGTACAGTAATGCCTATTATCCATTATCCAGGTTTTCAGTGTGTAATAATTATGTCATCACAAGTTGCTTTGATCTGAAACATACGTTAACAACTGAAAGCAATTTCAAAAACCTGATTTTAGCCTATTAAGCTATTTTAAAGTTGCATGACCGCTAATGAAACTGAACAGAAGAACTTTTTAAGTGAAATATTTATTGTCATAATATTATCTAACTTGTCATAAAAATAATTGAGATGTTTGGCTTCAATGAGACTTGGAATGCTGTGCGGTACTAATATACAGTTGTCTTACGGAATATTGCACAGAGAGAGAGCATAAAATAGTGCAATGATGTTCACTAGTCCTTTACCCTAATGTGAACTTTGAAGGAAAGATCAAAAGAACAGTTTATGCCCTTCATTCCTTCTTTGAGATGCATAAAAAAGCAATAATTTTTGTGCTACTTAATTTCTGCACGAGAAAACACAGTTAAATTGACGGTACTAGGAGAGTTACGACTCAAGCTTCACTTCACTTCCTATGGTCTTACCAAAGTCCTCCAACAAAAAACAGGAAGCCAAGAACTGGGGCCAGATCCTCACTGGTTTGAATCTGTATAACTCCATGGAAGTCACAATGTATCCTAGTTCAGGTTGTGCCCTCTGCATTTCTAACATTAAAAAAATCAGTATTGCTACTTTTTAAAAATTATCTATGAAACATAAGGATTTGATCCTGTGTACTGATGAGAATCACCAAATCCTCTTGTACTCAGTACCTTTTAGAACTGTGGCATTGAGTAGTATGTCTTTAAGGGCTGAGCTTCCCAGACTGTGTCTGGGTGAGGCACTGAAAAAGCTCATGCAGTTATGCATAATCTCTTTTCAGCACCTTAAATAGTGATTGCTGAACACCATATGGTATCAGGAGTGAAAAGCAACTAAGAAAAACAACCTGAGTGGAAGAGTGGAACAGTTAAAAGACCCACTAGAGTTGACATATCCTGGAAACATGGAAGGTAACTGAAGACTGTTTAAACAGCGCTTCTCTCTGTATGTGTCGGCAAAAAAGAAGGCAGCCAGAAGCCCTACTTCTGACTAGACCTAGTGAAAAAATGATCAACCTGAAACGATTTACTAATTTGACATAAATTTGACAATCATTTCAGCCAATTTTTGGAGTGGAGGGGATGGGAAGCAGAGACTTCATTATAATCTTTAGCCCAGTAGTTAGGAAACTCACCTGAGCCATGGTAGACCCAGGTTCAAACCCCCATCCACCCCAGCCCTTGCCTGATGTAGAAAAGGGATTTGATTTGGGGACTCCCATATTGCAAGAGAGTGCTCTAGCTACCAGACTAAGAAATATTCTGGGTCAGTCTCAAACTCTCCTGTTGAAGCTGTTCCATTCCGTTAAAATATATACCTATAAGAGCAGAGATATGAAATTCTCTGTCCCTCTAACCATCAGGCTACAGGGCCAGGGATAGAATGACTCAATGACTATTCAAGTATTTTACACGAAGTGGAACAATGTCAACATGAGGTATTCAGAGAACCTTTCTCCACTCCACCCCGTAACTCAGAGGGCTAGGCACTCTTCTGCCATGTTGGAAACCCTAGTTCACAGCCTCCCCTCTCCCTCATCATTTATACCAAACAGAGTGCTAGCTCCAGTATCCCAGCTGATCTCAACTGTGACAGGAACAGGAACAGAGGTGGTTTCAGGTAGGTAGCCATTTAGAGCTTTAACGGTCAAAGCCAATCCCTTAAAACCTCACTTGGAAATTCATAGGACTGGAGTACAACATTTTGTCAGAGTATGTTCCAGGAATATTTCACTACATAGCTTCTTTGGCTTTTTGCTACATCCATTACTAAATAAATCACCCATCCCCCACCTCTCTTCCCTGCAAGAGAGATCCATTACTCTGCACTGTACACTCTCAGTCTCCTCTATAGATATTACTGTCAGCACTGAGCCCAGGCCTGAACTCCTTACTAAGGCAGTAGGACTTTACTCAGAAAACGAAGGTATGTGGTACCACATTGGACTTAGCATGAACAACAAACCTTATATAGCTGTGATATGGTAAGATCACTTTTCATTTTCTCAGTAATTAAATTGCTTGTTAAGAAGTCTTGGCAGCTAGTTCATTATGAATTCTCCTCACTATATATGATTTTTACTATACAAAGTCACATTGAAGTGAAACAGATACATGCACCATTGATTTTAATAGGACTTTGTACTGTAAGAATAATATGCAGGTACAGTATATTACACTGAAAAAAAACAAGAAAAACACCACATATTAACCCTGCTAATGTGGTAAGAGTATCATATAACCCTGAAGGCCAAAAGTTTTAATGCCTATAGGCATCAGGGTGACCAGATAGAAAGTATGAAAAATCAGGACAGGAGGTGGAGGGTAATAGGTGCCTATATAAAAAAAAGCCCAGAATATCGGGACTGTGCCTATAAAATCGGGACATCTGGTCACTTTAATAGGCATCCAAAATATGCACTAATTGCCCAGAAAGTTATTATGTGGGCAGTTTAATTGATATTAGAAGACAGACCCCAAAAAAGCCAGATCTGACACTTAACACTTAAATTCAGCTCTAACAGCAAATTAACAGCAATTAACCGCAGATGTACACCTATACTCAGGTCCGGCTCCAGGCACCAGCCCACCAAGCATGTGCTTGGGGCGGCGCCTGGAAGGGGGCGGCGCGACGGGGCCCCAGCCAGGCTCGCCGCCCTCCCCCCGGCGCTTCAGCCGGTCGGGGAGAGCGGGGCCCCGGCCGGGCTCTCCGCCCTCCTCCCAGCGCTCTGGCTGCCGGGGGCTCTCCACCATCCCCCCGGCACTCTGGCCGCCGGGGAGAGCGGAGAGCCCCAGCCGGGCTCTCCGCCCTGCTCCCGGCACTCTGGCCGCCGGGGAGAGCGGAGAGCCCCGGCTGGGCTCTCCACCCTCGTCCCGGTGCTCTGGCCGGTCGGGGATTGCGGGCCCGCGGCTGGGCTCGGCACCCTCCCCGGCCGCGCTGGGGGGGGGGAGCGGCGGGTGGCTGCGGGTGGCTTTTTTGTCTAGGGCAGCAAAAAAGCCAGAGCCGGCCCTGCCTATACTTGCAGGGAGTCCCACTGAAAGTTAATGAAAACTCCCTGTCTGCACAACACTCCACTCCCATTGTGCGGTTTCAGGATTTGGTCCTAAAATAATATCTTCAGTTCAATCCAGAATGAAGAATGCTGCATCCAAGTGAAACTCAATTTTTATTACCGAAACTTAAGAGATTCTCTCTATTTCACAAAAGATGGAGCCTTTACTGGTTCTACTATGATAAAAAAAATAAAAACATATATACCCTTTCTTTGGAGGAAAAAACAACTACTTGACATAAATGTTCTATGTCCAAATTATATATGTGTAACACATACATAATTTGATCTAATTTCAGCAGGGTTCTTTGCATCATTATACATTGTACAGTACACTGTATTTTTCCTTCCGCTAATGGACATTGCTAATAAATCAATGGGACAATGTGTATGATGTGTTTGCAAATCTGACAGTTATTTGAACTTTAGTGAATTTTCTCAAGAGACTAATTACTATTTAGGCACTCAGAAGTACCTCCCAGGGAGCTTAACTGGCTGTTGTAAATTAAACTAGAAGGCCATATCATATTAATTGGAGTGGAAGTGCAAATAATTGACCTTATCTTTTGCTGAAGTAAGGGCATATAGTGTGACTTCATCCCTGGAAGGAGAAGACCCTAATGATGACTAGACACACGAGGAGGCAGTACATGTATGTTGCCCAAAGTATGATAAAATAATTATAGCCTGGAATGACTGGACCAGGGGTAATTTGATAGTTCAACTGATTTTTATCTTTGCAGATGTGGCTTCTCATTTCTGAAAC
This sequence comes from Chrysemys picta bellii, assembly GCF_011386835.1. Taxonomy (NCBI): domain Eukaryota; kingdom Metazoa; phylum Chordata; order Testudines; family Emydidae; genus Chrysemys; species Chrysemys picta. The sequence continues at coordinate 30,645,192 of NC_088804.1, read as the reverse complement.
TGTTGACCTCCAAACTGTTACATTTTTAAAAAAACTCTTTCCCAAAGCATCTCCCTCCATTATGGTCTCTGCTGAACATGGCTCCATGGGGATGTTTAACATTATTTCTTTTAAAGATCAAAAGAAAGAATTACATTTCACCCTGGCAACATCCATCTCAATTGATCCAGGTAGAATCCAGTACTCTGCATCCAATCCTCTCCTGTATCAAAAACATCACAGATATCATCATGTCTACAAATAAGAGTGTTCTGCACCTCTTTACTGGATTCCATCTTCAGCTTCTTTCCTCTGTATCTCAACTAGAAATAACTGAAATCATCAACAATTCAGGGCCAGATCCATCCCTGGTATAAGCAGAAGTCTACTGAGGAGGGTTTCTGTGTAATGTGGAGAGAGATTGAGTTCTGCTCCCTCAAATGCCTTGGGAGCAAACCAGGGAAAAGGTCTTAGGATCTATGACTACATACAAATGGTGTCCAGACTCCCCATGTTGGGAGAAACAGTCTCTATTCCTGGCCATGGACTAGCTGTATGGCAGCTCTACTGCCTGTCTCTGGGCTGAATTCCATACCCCCAAATCTGGCAAAGTAACCCATATATGATCCTTTATGTGTTCCCTTCACCTGCTGCAGATGACTAGGCACACGAGGAGAACTTGGCCAGATCCTGGGAAAGAGGTGTGACACTACTGCCGAAGCAGCTGAGCTGCTCTTCCACATTGAATAAGCAAGATCTATACACAGATCCAACAGGCCACCTCACCCTCATTTGAAAACACATCTCCTAGTAACAGTCCTAGGTTATTGTGGTGTTTGTTGCCTAACTTCCTGTGTGAGCCTGTGGTAAATGTGACTTTTGAAAAACATTCCTAGTTAAGTTACAGCACCAGCTGTTCTGCTACAGCAGTAGGGCCTTTGCCACTGCCCTATAATTGGTGTCAACTGATGAGCAATTAAAGGTGCAGCAGCAGAGGCCTTCTCAGAAGGAAAAAAAACCTCCAATATTCAAGCTTAACTGCCCAAATAGGCTTTGAGGCCAAGCTCAGCATCCAAAGGGAGCTCTTTCCCACAGCTGATTTAGGCAGCCCGCAGTGAATCTATCATACGAAATTCGCCTGCCACAGCTAATGAACCCATTCTAGCAAGTATAAAATAAATTGGCATGCTGTCTCCGCAGACAATGTTTTAACTTGGGTCTGTCCCTTCTGAAGGATAATGGTTCACTATGATAGCAATAGGTTTAGAAAATGAAATTCACAACCCTAATACATATTTAAATATAAACATTCCTGAGAAAATACCCTACATAGGACTAAAAATAAGTCCTCAATCTATGGTGGGGACAAATCAAAGAAGCAAAGCATTCTATTATGCAAATCGCTGTAATTTATCGTGTCATGATTTTCCTAATCTCCCAAAAATAAACAGCATTTGTGATTAATTAATAAGTGAGGTGAATCAGCATTTGCATCCAGGTTTGAGTTTCTCCATAACCTGATTCTCTACTTCGTTACATAAGCTTTGTCATGCTGCAAGTCCCACTGACATCAATGGAGTTACAATGATGTAAAGTAGATGAGAGTCAGGCCCTGTATTTCAAAGACCATTCAATTTTTTTCTGCAGTAATTATGTCTTTGTTGATTTTTTTTTGTTGTCCTCTAGACATCTTTGAATGGCCGCTGTGTTACATTTCAGCAGTAGCTCCATTTCAGTGGTGTATGAAGCATGTATCCTTGAAAGGTCTGATCTTAATCCTATTGAAAAAACATAAATCAAAGTTCCTAATTTACTAAAGCCAGGGTCAAATATGCAACTTATTTGCAAACTAGGAGTTTGTTATAAGCTGGATTCATTGCAGTTTATTAATATTTCTGGGTTTGGTTTGCTGCTATTAGAACCTTCCCGCAGAAGCCAATTCTGATAGCCAGCTTTGCCTCTCTTGTGTACAACCATAATAGCTAATTCAGACCACTTTCTAAGAGGAAGGCAAGACTACTAGCCTATTCTCTCACATCCATGTAAATCAATGGAGTTACAACTATAGGAACAAGGAGAATTCAGCCTTACATTTCTGCATTTGTTTCCTAATCAATGAGCATGCTTTCCAAGTAAAGTCCAATGTACAAGGTCCTACGGGAGAATTTGTATCCTCGAGTGTCATGCCATTCCCATATTGCTACACATATAACTGATGATATGGGATTGAAGACTTCAAAACTGGACCAGAGCCTTAGTTCTACTGAAGTTCATAAACTATGCCATTTATACCAGCAGAGAATATGACCCTCAAAGCCAGATTCTGATTAAAGTTAAAACTCATGTAAATCATAAGTGACTCTATTGTAGTCAATGAAGTCACATAGGGCATGATTCTCTTCTTATTCTCCACAATCATCAGGGGAGAGGTAGGAGCTTGGTATGTCATCTCTCTAAATGCACTACTACAAGAAGTAAGCTAATTTTTAAACAATGACAATCTTCAGCAAGATTTATGTCAAAAGTGTCAGCTCTCTTTTAGAGGATCAAATTCTATTTGCACTCCTCATAGTGAGGGCTACTAATTTGTTTGGCATGATATGTTATGTCAAGTTATTACTTCTTCCTTATACCAGATAGTTTGAAAACACTTGCCAGCAGTTAGTGATTTTAATACTCTATATTTTTCAGTTTGTCCTCTCTTGCATCTGAATTTCTATACACCATGGGAGAGGATAAACAGTTATGTGGGGTAAAGCTGGGATCAGCTCTTCCTCCAAATCAGTGTAAAACTACAAATGGAAAAAAAGAGTAACTTATGACCAATGCAGTTTTTTCCTCCTACACATCAGTGTGCATCCGGGGAAATCATTTTAGATCTCCATCGAGGAAGAAAAAATGCAGCTAAATGCTTTATATACTGTATGAGTACATTACTTTTACTACAACTAATGTGATTCTGCATCATTTCCTCAAATCAAAAATAGTACATTTATTCACTGAAATGTCACACACGAGGCCAGCAAACTCTGCCCATAATCAGCAATGAGAGGATGTATTTGAGTAACTTCCAAGTTTTGAAATTCACTTTCAGATACATATTTTTGAAAGATTATATGTTCTGTGAATGTGCCTTTTTTTCTTCTTTCTATTACCTCTGGTTATCGAGCTAGACAAGAAGAAATTGTCAAGCTATGTGGCCTCACTAGAGAGAGGGGAAAAAATAATATGGAGTAATTCAAGCACCAGATTGTTCTGCAGGGATCCACACATGAAGAAAGCTATTCAAATGCTGCTCTCCTCCTTCTTATAATGAAGCATATTTGTGCATACAGGACCAGCCTTTTCAAAGCACCTTTCTGCCCATCTCTGGACACCATTGCAAACTCTGCAAGGTTGCAAATGGGCTCTATTTAAAGGGTTGAAGCAGAGGGCTTTTGGATGCATTCAACTCTACTCCCTGGGCAAAAGCAGGAAATTCTCCAAAAAGTTACAACTTCAGGCTAAAGTATTACCTTTTCTGCCAAGCACCTTTTTAGAATCAATCCCATGTGCAAGGTGAGATGGCAGAGTCCCTGGCAGTATCGTTTCTTTCTTTTTCTGTCTGAGGGAGACATGGCTGCCTATCATGTAAGATATCCACACTATGTGATTGTTGTGACTGTTGCTATGTTCTCCCATTCCGCCCTGACTGGCAATCCCACTTGCTGGTTCTCTGTTGATGGTGACTAAATTGATGGCTCTCTATCTGTCAACACCAGTTTAATGTCAGGCTAGTGAGAGCTCATGGATCATATAGAAGGTCTAGTCCTGTATAAGTTTCAGATGGTGATTGTCCCTAGATATTGATTCTTCTTTGTTTCCACCTCAAAAGCTGGTGTAAGCTCAAAAGCTTGTCTCGCTCACCACCAGATGTTGGTCCAATGAAAAATATGTCCTCATTAACCTTGTCCCTTTAATACCCTGAGACCAATACATCTACAACAACACTGCATTAAATGAATACAATGTTGTTTGTTTATATTAATTAGAAGAGGGTAACTGAGCAATATTTAAGTAGAACACCACATTTTTAATGTGACTGCAGGAGAAAGTTTTTGGTTGTAGGTTGCAATAGTGATGAAGAGAGGTTGCCGTGATCTTTGAAAATATAATCTCAAACTACAATGCTACATCTAGAGTCAATGCCAATCTTATTTATTTAGTGAACAGCTAATTGGATTCACAGCATAAACCAGTACTGTAAATAAAGCAGAAAAAAGGTACTTTTTTATTAGAGGTGAATCAAACCAAATTGGACACGTTTGTGTAGTTCAGTTGATTTAGAAACCAGATATTCACAAAATGTCTAATAAAATGAATGGAGAAAATACATTTAGAGGGAAATTTTGAAAGAGGGAGCACCTATCATCTCAGCATTTCAGAATGTGCTTTCCACAGCTCTAATCACTGTAAGTTGTACTAAGGAATGACCCTCTCAAGATGGGAGAAAGCAACTCACTGCACTACTGCTAATTTTGGAATCATTCTACCAGCTAGGTATAGGGTCACTTGTTACCATTCCCCCCCCCCCGCCCCCAATTCAATTAATCAAACTGTTTAAGCAGCAAAGCAAACCATTATTAGATACCACAGCACACCCTTTGAACACTGGTGGAAAGCACACGTCTGCATAAACAAATCTGTGCATCACTCTGATAATGAAGTATGGAAATCCATTATTTCAATATACAGTAATATATTCCAATACACTTAAATAAATAAACAAAGAAACCTCTTATACGTGTCTGAAACTGGGTTTTGGAACAACATGGCAAAAGAAACTCAGCTGAGAGAGATGGAATAGTTACAGAAGTTAATAAAGATTGTCCTTTTAACCTACTGAATACTTTTATAAGATCTAATCCGACATGAGGAACAAAACAGTAAATGTTTGCAGGATCCAGATGATAAGATTATGTATGTTTTAATTTTGCCCTAAGGTAGGAATTTTTTTAAAAAGTTATCCGGGACTCAGACTTGCTGGAGACAAATACACAGTCTGAAACTATCAAAGTGAAAGGCAACAAAAAAGCTTTCAAAACAGAAACAAAAAACAAACAAACAAAGGAGCCAATGCTTTATAAAACTGTCATGAAACACAGACATATTGACAATGATCTTTTTTGTACGTTTAAATTTCCCCATAGTCTTATATCTTTCATCTGCACTGTTGGAATATGTAATTTCATAACCATTTTCACTGCTGGTGAATAAAAATGTATCCAACATAGTAGTAATTAATTCAGAAAACCCCACATTTAGCACCAACAATCTGACATTCTCCTGTGTGTCATGCTGTTCTGACAAACTTGATTTCTACAGTATGCCAGACTATAGGCTGTTTTAAGAGCTGATAAAATTTCTCTGCATTTTATAGATCTTGGTGTGTTTTTTCTCCCTCTCTAAACAAAATAAATATTTCAATGGGGAGGCAAAATAGGGTTATTTTTGAATGTGGAAACCAACTACATTTAAACAGCTGCATTCTCATTCCACAGATTCAGAACTAGTTGCATATTAATAAGATAGTGATTGAGATTTTGACCATATGATTCACAATTTCTGGGGTGCTCTTATTACATATGTCACCATTCTGTAATTCTTTAGACATATTCAGCCATGTATATATCATCAAGAAGATCAGATATTTATAATATCTTTTAGTATGAAAATACTCTACAAACTTCAGCCCCTTTCCTGTAAAGACTTATGCACAATACCACTGAAGCTAAAGGCCAACTCACACTGCACAAAGTTAAGGATATAAACAAGTCTTTGCAAGATCAGTGTTTTCACTACTGAAGTTCAACCACCTTGAGGTAGAAACCAGTATCTGGTGAATAGGACATAGTAATACTTTCCAGCAGTTAAGGAACAGAAAAGTAATCTATCCAACAAAACAATAGGGTGAGAATTTAGATTGGAAGAAGGTAATGGTTCAATTTGAAATTTCACCATGAGAGCAGGATTAACATTCCTACTTCAATGAAGAGGGATTCAAGTACCAAATGTGCAACTATCACTTTTTCATGTAGCAGGTGGATCAAAATTACCCGTGCCCCATAGCTAGCCATTTAGGAAAGGCAATTTAATATCTAAGTAATCTTGCATACATAAATAGACATTGCAGAGTTATTGGCAGTTATTACATGATATATACAATTAAAAAGAAATAAACATCTCCTACCTTTTTACTTAGGAAACTATTAAGAAGTTGTTGCAACAGCTGTTGCATATTAATCCATCATAATCCCTCTACATTCTGTCATTAGTTACACAATAAAATCAGAGCTTCTTGAAAGCTAAAAGTAAAGATGTGTGAAATGGTTCTGATTATGCATTTAGTTTATGACAAATGATGCTGTTTATTTCATTCTCCCTGATTCTATTCACACCTGGCAAATTCAAACCTGATATTAGATTAAAGTGTTTCCCTTTGAACATCTCTAACTTAAGGATCTTTTCACAGAGAGGCCCTATACTGAAGTACTGATGGTCCTTGATATCAGGAAATTCACTTCTCTCTTCATCTAATGTGTTAAGAACATATCCTGGACAGCAGCAGGGCAACAAACCTACTCTCTATAGAAAGGACTGTGTGGTGAAGTCAGATTGCAGTATGAGTTCTCATGGCCTTTTAATACCTCACGCCTATGTTACTAAAAAAGGGAGCAATCTCCTTCTTTACTTTTCTCTTCATTCTACGTGCTTTAATGACATGCTTCACCTAGATCATTCACTATTCTAGTATCAAAAAGATCTTTCCATGCCAATGTCTATTGTAGAATTGTTTAAACTGGAACTGGTTGATGCTCCTATAGACCTTCCCAGATCCACAGCTAATGTAAATCAGTATAGTTCCATTGACCTGAATGCTGTCACTCCAATTTACTTCAGGATGAGAATCTGGCCCCCATACACAGCTGGTGTAAGTCAGCATAGCTCCATTGACTTTAATAGATAGGTGCCAATTTACATCAGGCTGAGAATATGACCCCACATGCAGATGGAACCCGAAGAAAGGCAGACCAGTTGTTCTCTAAGCAGAAAGGTGGGTCACATGGAAACCTAAGTGGGGGACAGTGATGGACTGTGGGGGTGTATGCCCTATCACCCACTAGTTAGAGTCAACTTAAACAGGAAGGGGGAGTACCTCATTGTACAAGTCAAGAAGAAGGGAAGCACTACTGACGCAAGTCAAAGCCACTTTTTTTTTTTTTTTTTTTTTTTTTTTAAACTCCTGCCCTTAGTTCCAACTACAAAAGTTTGAACACAAGTCTGCAGTGGCATGAACCATACCAGCTGCATCTTCTTTATGGCTTCCCATCAGTTAAGATTCAGCTGGCCAAAACGTAATGTTACTATATTAGACTTTTGGTATCACCCTGGAAGAGAAACAGAAAAGGGTAGCTGCTGAGGACTCCCTCTAACTCCACAATTCGTGATTATCAGACAGACTAGGCAACAAAGGTAGAAAGAACCAAGGGGAAGTAGAGAGACTGGAGGACAAGCAGAGCAAGAAGAGGGGTTTTGATCCTTGTAAGGCTGAAGATCAGAGGGATGGGGAACTAGTGAAAGGAAAGGAGGGTAGGCGAGAGCTCAGGAGGAGTGGAAGTTGGGAAGAGAGGGAAGAGAAAAAGACAATCTGTTGCATTTCCTGAAGAGAGAGCTTGAAAGATCAGCTGTTAAACCCAGATGTCTTTATATGAAGAACTGGATATCCAGAATCCCCATTAGATATTTGAGAGACACAGGCCCAGAAAAAGGTGACAAAAGAGATTTTTTCTATATAAAGGAGAAAGAAATTATGGTGACAGACACCCAGTTTAGGGAAGAGTGGTCTGACTGACTCTGGCTCACCTAGTAGCTAATCCTTCTTCAGCTTTGTAAGGGAGGAGGTGTGATCCTAAAAGCATCCCAGTGCCAGAGGGCAAGGGACTTACCTATCAGGGAATGAGTTCCAACTGGCCTAATTCAGTGTACCCCAAATCATGATAACTATAATCTGTGTCTAAAAGATGTCCTGTAAAATATCACTGGAAAACTACCGTAATAATTCTCTGATCATTAATATTCTTGCATGAGGCATACACAGGGTATGTACAAGTTACAAATAATTGCTGGAATTATGACTAAAATGTGTTTAAACTAGGCATGTCTGGAGGAGTTGCTAAACAGGTCTGCCTTAGACAACGGAATACGTATCTGACTGGCTGACCAGCCCTATCTTCAGGCAAAGACAACGAAGGTCAATTTTTACATAGTAGGTAACAAAGCTATTAAGTTAACAAGTGGGGGAAGAAAGACCATGGAGATTCCTTCACCACTAGACTCCAGGTTGAGTACCTTGCAACTTGAATAAACTTTACTTCGGGGGGAGGAGGGGGGAAGAAGAGTAACCCTCAGAAGAATATATTGCAAAGGTTTATTGGTCTATAGTGACATAGGGGGTTGAACCTCAACTGAAAAAGCAATTGAATCAACTGATTTTACACAATATTACTGTATAATAACAGTGTCTAGAGTGAAGTCTTTTTCTGAAAGCTAATGACATACTGGTAATTAAGATCATTGTGAAATGTATGTATTGTGAAGGGGTGTACAAACCCCACAGCTGGCAACAAAGGGTTAAGGAAGTGCTCTGGGCTCAGCCAGCCCACCCCACTACACCTGTAGGAAATGTTCCAAATGGAGGAAGAGTTAAAAGGCAAGGGAACAGCTCATCTGGGAGCAGACAAGGGAATAGAGCAGACCTGCAACCTGCAGTTCCAGCAGAGAAGAGCTGAGCTGAGGAAAAGATAGAATCTCTCTCCACAACAACTGCCCAACGGTCCCTCCCTCAGGGAAAGGAGGACCTGTTACAGAGAAAGCCTGAGACAGAAGCATTCCCATCTCCCTCACATACGGAGTCTGAGTTTTGTTAATTCCCCTTTACTTTGTTTGGAGTACCCCAGAAGCGGAAGGTCCTTGGACTGATCTGTCCTAGGAGGGTGGGCTGTACCATGGGAAGAGGTAGATACCACCCAAGAGCTACCACACTACACACAGCTGCCAGAAAGTGCCTTGTGATGACCAGATGCTCTTCATGCTGCCGAAACACAGATGGAGACTTTGACAATCTGGGAGCACGGGGAGGGAGAGGACGTTGATAGGAAGTGGCAGAGAAAGGGCAGCCTTAAGCAGCCCCGGCTGTCAGATCACAGATAGCCCTCAAAGGGCCATGGGTCAGAGCCCGGTGGAGTGGGAGGGCCCAGGCTCCCCTACCAACAACCCCCTTGCAAGTCACGGGTTTAAGCCGTGACCAATAGGCGATGCTCCCCTACCAACCAACTCCTGATTGAGGACTGTCACTGTATGAACAATATATGAGGAAATATGGCTACTTAATGATATTGTGCTTTAAGCCCACGGGCCCTTCCCTACCTGTCCCCAATGAGATTAAGCAAGGTAAAACAATGGAAGCCTGATTAACATAGAAATCAGCAACATGATGGGAAATCCACAGGAAAGGAAGAACAGGATGAGATCATCCTGCCTATTGAAACAAAGTCATTGAAATTTGGATGATATAAGCAAGGAGAGAAGTCATCTTTGGCATCCATCACTAGACAGACACAAGAGGCCAGAGCTCTTGCAATCTGAGAAAGCTGAGTTCTTCAACCAAGTCTCTAGAAACTGAATATAGATGAGAGATCTTTTACTTAGGAAGAAAAGAGAAACCAGAATCTTGTACTTGTGGAATGTTCTGTCTGAGGAAAAGTCAACATCATCCCTGTTACAGAGATGCTAAGGAAGCAAATCTTACTTGAGAGGAATAGTACAGAGGAAAATGGGGAATTCTTAACCTTGTGTTGTACTCCTTTTTATATATCGTGCAGTAACTTTTTTTAATATACAGATTACACTGATTTATTGTGTTCTTAATCAATTGCCGGAGGCACCTTGAGTTTAAGATATAGAAAGACAAGAGGCATCTAACTCAAAAAAAAAAAAAAATCCGGGCTTTTGAAAACATAGCTCTAAGCACTTTCTCTCACAAGGCATCAAGAAGACATGAACAATATTTTCTATATTGTCAGACAGCCATCATTTAGCTTAATCCTTCAACATACAGTGAAGTATAACCGCCTTGCTTTCCCATCAACAGGTCAACTAAGGATCGGGAGAAGGGTTCATAGTATGGGTCTTGATCAATCAAGCCAGGTATTGTCCACCTCCTTTGTGGCACCATCCCACCTGAACCCACCCTAGGTTACAGCGTTCGGGAACAGTGGCAGATTCCTTTGGAATAATGCTGTCATGAAGCAGGAACGGAAGGTTTCTGTGTGATGGCCTAGTTCCCTTCGGGCGCTCTGTGGTCTGATTTCTTTTGCATATATTGGTTGGAGGAGAAATCTCACCTCCTCTGTCAGAAGAAAGTGTAGGTATGAAACCCCAATTAATTTTTCTTTCTACTGGTTCACTCTCCTGCCCCACTCCTGAATAAAGTCTCTGGTAGAGGCACAGTGGTCGGTCGTTTCTGTTTATATTTTGCTAAAAGAAGATACCGATGCTAATTAAAATACTTATCAAACACAGTCATTAAAGTGTACAAGGTGTTGGTTCTTAGTGCAAATCTATAGGGGAGTGTGCTACCTATACCCTACTGGCAGGAACAGTACATTTATTTCCATCCAACATTTAGAAACACTTCCCCACTTAGATCTGTTTTGTATTGTTGTGCTTAGTTTATCAGATGCTGCAGTATCAATGTTATGGTTGCTAATAAATACAACAAAATCCCACAAAAACAAACTATGTTATGAGAATATTAAAGTTGCAAAGTTAAGCACTCCAAAGTCAAGAGTCTCAACATTAAAAAAGCACCTTTGCCCCTTTTCACGTATGTGTAATATAGATTTTAAAGTTCTATTTCTTAATTTTATGCAATAATATCACACAGCTTTTTCTACAACAGTATGTTTGGACTCTCCCATTATTGCATACTACTCTATGCAGAGCAGGCAACGCTGTCAGGTGTAAGTGTACTTGATGTGCCATGAAAACCCAATTCAACTCCCACTTAAATGAAATATGGCCATTGACATCAATGGGTATTGGATTGGGCCAGGCCTGAAAAAGGATTGTTTGTCACTAAAGCATAAAAGTGCATAATTGCTTGTTTGCTCTTATTAATATGCCAGGTATAAACCTCTTCAGAAGCAGTATTAAAAATGTTAGTTTTATTATATTATTGGCTAAATTATTAAATATTAGTTTTATTACTTATTGGCTAAATTATTTACCAAGCCATATTTTTAAAAACAACAAAAGTCAATTAAAATACATTTTTAAAAATAAACAAGAGGTGAATATTCATAACAAGATGTGTTATATAGAAACAGCTGAATGCCCTAAAATGTGTATTTGTTTATATATGTATATACTTTTATGACTTGAAAGTAAGAACATAAAAAGCAAAGATATTGAATCCTCAAGATGGAGAGGAACTGTTTTCAGGTTCACTATAATCTTTTTCTGATAAATTTAAGACTTTTCAGCAGCATTTTCACTTTATTCACACTGTGCTGCCTCAATGCACTTCCATCCCAATCTGGAAAATAGATCCCATGCTGGTGCCATTTAGACAATTACATTTTTCATCTTGTCAGACTGGAAGTTCATTGGTTTAGATTTCTGAATTCATGCCAAATCAGAGGGATTTCATGGAAAACATTGATGCTTTTGTAGTAATCAGAACAGAATATAGCTTCACGTTCATGTTTTTGCTGAAGGTTTGGCAGTAATCTTCTTTTCAGAAATCCAATTATTTTCATTCATGTGTAAAGAAAGAGATACACAGAGTGGATTGCCAAGACAAAAATAAAAAATAAAAATAAAAATCCTGGATTAGTATCACTGGCCTTTCAGATTTAGGACTGCATTTTACATCCGCCTATGAGAAGATTAACCATACTTCCTCTGATTAAATGGGGTCTGTTTTTTAAATGTATGTGCACACCCGGATTGTCTACACTGCAATCATGTGGTGTAGCTGCAGCTCAGATAGACATACCCAAGATGAGCTAGCTTTAACCTAGCTAGCTTGGGTACCAATAACAATGAAGCTGTGGCAGTGCACACCTATGCAGAGGCTATACTATTATTTATGGGGCTAGCTCGTGCGTGTGGTTTCCATTGCTCCAGTACCTGAGCTAGCTAGGTTAAAGCTATCTCAGGTGTGGCCACATGAGCTACAATCACATACATATAGACAAACCAAGATAATGTTAATCAAATAATATTTGTTTAGGGGAAAGAGACATGGTTATATGATTGACCACAAAAAAATTTAATCTATTAATAGCATATTTCTATGCTTAAAATCAATACACAGAGATTATAAACTGTAAGAAATTATAAAATGTAACATTAGTCTCATGCACCCATCTATCTAGGCATTTATGGTAGGTTCATTACCATGGTATCTGAAAATCAAATATCTCCATATACAACTAAACTGATATACAAATACCAGGGTATATTATTCAGTTAAATACAGATATGGAGGTATTGTTCAGCTTTACATTTATATTCTTCCCTCCCCTTCCCCCCCATATCAGCTTTCTTTGCATCATTTTATTATTTATAAAGCTGAAGGTAATCCATTTCAAAAGTGACTAATGCTGACCATCCATCTTCTGGAATTCAGGCCCTCTAAGGGGTCAAGGTGGGCACCCAAAAATTAAGACTCCCAAATCACTTGACACTTTGAAATATCTTGGCCAATGTGGACGTAGTGTGACAAGACCAAATCTTGTGGTATTGGGGCCTGAGGCATAAAGAAAGCCAGATTGATCGGAAAAAAAAATGTATTTGGTGTATTGGTTCTACTCTGGTTAGGACTTAGGTGGAACATTAATCTTCATTTCATAATTACATAGACAGTCATCTCAAGCACCATTTTTAAATGTCATAGCTCCCTGTCCTAGAACAGGAAAGCTATAATAAGAAAATTGTACTACTAATAATGGCCTGCATCATGTCCCAGAATTCCACCTATGCAGATTGGACCCTCCATAGAGAGATCTACCTCTTTCCATACAGAGGTAGGACCAAGCCACCTCCACACCACTGTTCTCCTGACCTTATGCCCAAAAGATTTCTTGGCACTCTGGGAACATGGCCACTGTTGCCAGGTCCATTCTTTAGGCACAATGGAATTTTCTATCACAAGGCTAGAGGCTCACTTGTTCAGGAGACAGAGCTTTCCCAGGACTGGTCCAAAGCTGTAGAACTCTTTCTTGAAGCAACTAAGAAATACCTCAAAAATTTCATCACTATCCTGTTGAAGTCCAATGGACACTTCTTTGACCTGGCCTTCAGAAATCACAGAACAAAATGCATTCAAAAGAAAACACTACATGCAGTTTCTCACAGGGAAGAGGAATGAAGAAGAATCTACTCAGGACAGATGCTAATCACATTGTTTAATGTATCTTTGGAAAGTGCTAATACACCATGGTGATGGGTATGGAATAAAGACTAGAACAGAAGCCTAACTTAGGACACGTTTGAAAATATTGGCCTAAGTGATTTGCCCAAGGTCAAAGATCAAGGGCAATTTAGATGCCCTGACTTAGACAACTGTCAGATGGTAGCCAAAAGCACTCAAAACATACAGTATTTCTTAAGTACTGACTTCCTTTCAGTGAGTTACTGCTTCATTCTTTTATTAGGAAACAGTATAATTAATCACTTCCTTTATGAGATGGTGTAGAACCAGAGCTATTGTTTTAATTGTTTTCAGCTGTCGGAAGAAATTCTTCCCCATTATAGAGAACATGAATAAAGCTAGACAATTTTATGCATGTTTTTATAATGTGTTTTCATAAAATATTGTATATATTCAAGTAATAACCTCCCAGTGGCATTTCATCTACAAAGTATAAACATATTTAATGTTTGTTGACTATTACTATTCAATGCCACGTTAATAAAAAACAAATCAAAACACAGGAATGAGCATCGAATAATGTTAATTATGTCAAGTATACATTTATTGGGAAATAAACATCTAGTAAATGAGTTGAGCTGGTCCAAAGGTTTCAACTGTAGCATAATACCAGGTAATTCAAATCCTGAGTACGTTGTTAGGACACATCAACTTAATGTATACTTCAAATTCATTTATACTGGCATAAGATATTACAAAACTATTTCTAAAAACACTCAGCTTAGAGAATTGTTGTAATACGTTTTACTGCAACTGCCGTAGGATATAAAATACACACAAATGCTCAAGAAAAGATGATTGAACTAAAGTCTAGTGGTATTTGAAAAAAATATACTGGGCACTGGCTGACAATGTTTGTACAGAAGTACCCATAAGGTAACAAAAATAAATATGTGGATGATACTATCTAATATTTGGCACTGGTATCTATTATTGATGGACAAATCTCAGCAAGTTTTATGTTTTGCAAACTTCTAAAAACATTTCTAACAGTTTGAACTTGTAAAATGCACTCACAATTTTGTCAGCCCATACACTGGGCTTCCAGAATGTAAAACACAGCGACAGACTTTCTTTATATGCCCCAAACTCTTATTCTATATGCATTTGGTAATGGTGGAGGGATGGGAGAGGTTAGATCTTAGAAAGGGTAGTGAAGGAGTTGTTCAGAACTGGTTTGGGAGATAGGGACTAGCAAATGGATATTTCAGATAAGGAAAACTGCTGTTTCCCCAGCCATAACATGATAAGTGTGCCTTGGGTACACAATATGCTTCTCCAAAAAATTCAAGCTGTCACCACTAAATCCATGCACCATACTGTGGCTGGATCAGTAAACATCAGATACTATAAGCACTGTGATTTGTGGAGCCCTCTAGTGCCTGGTTTAGGTAAGGTAGCCTGATCAAGCCTCTGTAAAGACCTTTACAGAATTCTTTGACAACTCTATATTCAGAAAGAAATGTCCCTACATGCAGAAGACAAACACAATGCCTATGTACCACTTAAGTCCTAATGATGTCCTAATCTGCAGGCTTAAGAGGGATTTAAGTGGAGTTTAGGGTATTCTGCACAGGGATAAACTTCACTCTCAGTGCCTTTGCTTAGCCTAAACTGGAAATCTATCATAGGACTATCCCATCCTAAAACCCACATTCTCATTACATGGCTAAGCACTCAACACACAGTCAAGAAATGAAGGTTGTACAGTACGTGCAAGTTTGACTCAACTCTCTTGTGCATAATCATTACAGTGTTTAATTGCATGAAAATATTTCTTGAATAAAGCCATTATCATTATCTAAGCCCTGTCTTATTAAATATGATCTTCACATGATGTGTATGTTCACTATACAGCTACATTAGTCATGCACACATGTGCAACATAGCCTACTTTGCTTCCAATCGTTGTCAAAACATGCTATCACCTAGATCCAAAAAAGAAAGCTACTCTTCCAAAGCGACACCTAACCCGGCCAAGCCAAGAAATAATGGAAACTCACTATAAAACCCATTGCCCTAATACTGTTAGGACAGTAGACTACAGCCTGCACATACAGAAAGGAGAGGGAGAAGAGACTGACATCTGAGATTTGTATGGTCATCAATACTGATTACTGATTCACATTAATTGAAAGCAGAGTGCAATTGGCAGCACAAGGATTAGGAAGAGATTAAGGCAAATCCTGAGCGATCCTATCTTCTATTCCAACTCTCCCCCCCGCCCCCCCCAAAAAAAACCTTAAAGAACTCCAACCCCAAAAATATTTCAGAGGGTAAAACGGTGGTGGGCAAATTAATTTTTTTATTCTTTGTGGTGTTCCCATTGTAAACAAGTTGGGCTGCTTCTGTTTCACGGGGATCCAATTTGGGGTTGAATTAGGCTGGGGGTTGTGCTTAGCAAATTGACTAGGATCTCTTCTAAATTTTCTCTCATGCCCAAGTTAATACGTTGGACAATATTAAGTCTTTATTAGCACAATAGTGCTTGTTGGCAGCCATCTATCCATTTAGGAACAAGATTAGCAATTAGTTACTGTTACACATATAGCAACACATTTCAGTCACTACTAGACAATGCTAGATATGGACCATTGAGAGGAATGAAAGCATACCTGTTTTCCAATGTCCTTGAATAAAAATACTGTTACATCTGTCTAGGGAATGAAGCAGGATATAATGTTTACAATATTTTCCACAGTGGCCCCACTGAGTTGTCTTTTTCAGCATGATAGCGGGTGCCAATACTACATTAAGTAATGTTAATTTCTGTTGATATTTGTATCTTAAACAAGTTTCAATGGCAAGAATTTTGTGGTAGTAGCAGGTCTGAGCAAAATAAGTGCAATTTCCTTTTAAATCCACTTTATATTCAATTTAATCTTCCAGTACTGTCTTTTTCTGTTCCAATTTAATTTTAATATTGAGACATACAATGATTCAGTAGTAAACATGACTGCCTGACTTTATGATATTATATGAATTGTCATAAAGAATGCTTTCTAGTTTAATTGAAGTGACAGGTATGTAACAGATTCTGTAAAAAATAAAGTCACAATATGCCATAATATTTCACAATGTTCTACAACTGACAAGTGGTACACTAATTACTGCTCACACTGAAACACTAAATACCATTTTCGTATATTTACTCTGCTAAGCAATCTATTATTTCGATGCATCCTTTGCCGGAAATGGAATTGCCTAGATAGAGAGCAACAGAGTGATGGATTTATTAATCTTCTGTACACACACACACACACACACACACACACAAAAAATGTTGAGCTAATGTGATAAATTAAGCCGCCGATGCCTCATGGAACAGATTCTATTTAGAAACAATTCTACTTATATATTTGTTGGTGTTTCTCTTTCCAATTTTTTTATCATCATCATCACCACCACCACCACAGACTCTAACCTGGAAACATTATCTTTGCTTCTAGAGGGCTCATCTATTCCAGTTGCTTATTTGCCAAATGAAATCATAATCGACTGGCTAAATGAAATTCAGCCCTTTGCAGAAAGCTTTGAGGCCTGTGAACCACATAAGTCTCATTGAAGAGATTAAAAAAAAAAACAACCCAAAAAACAGTTGTTTCAGGGGCACATATGTGGTGCATAGGTTTACGCAGGTTGTCTGCAGAGGGCTGAATTTAATTCTTGGGTGATTTGCTCAATATGCAATTTTCAGATGTGCCTAACTTTGTAATATCAAAGCCAATATTTTACAAATTGAGCAAAGGCACTTATCTTCAGTTAGGATCATATGCATGCCAAGTTTAAATTCTGCACACCCCCAGAAAAAGTGTTTCTCTTTGTGTAGTGGACATAAGTAGACCTACATGATTCATACTCCTTTTACAGCCTCTGGAGTGAATTTCACATCCTTTATTTTTCAACTGAGCCATTTTCAATAACTTTCCAACACGTCTCTCTTCGTAGTTATTAGAACTGTATTTGGCAGAAGGAAATGTATTCATTTTTCTTTTAAAATAATAAATTGTTTTGTTTTCTGGTTCTCTTTTCTTTTCCTTTTGTTATTATTATTATAATATTTGCTATTATTCAGACCATAAACTCTTTGGGACAGAGTCAGTCTCTTGCTATGTATATGTGCACTGCATAACGAGGTTCTGATCCAGTGCTTCCATAATACAAAATAATAAATCATGTTTCTTTTATCAATGAGAGTAATCTTTATTAGAGCAGGATGAAAATTATATTTTCCAGTAACATTTTTAAATAGTTTGTTTTGTTTGTTTTAGTCAAAAATTTCCATGACATTTTTCAGATTTACATGAAAAATTGAATATTGACACAAAATTCAATTTTGGGATGGTCAATTTTCGATTCATACAGAAACTTTGAGAGAAATTTAGTTAATTAGACGAGTGGGTCTAGCAAAATGCTTCATAAAAATATAAAGAGTATGTACTGATTATTTTAGAACTATATACCTGTAAACATAAAAAGTGTTTACTGATGAAGTCAACGTGGATGAGAAGCAATGTTACCATGTTTCCAAACAAACAAAAGAGAAATGCTGCAGGGACTACACTCCCTTTTCTGTTTAGTTACAGCAGTTAGTTTTAACCCCCCAAATATAGAAATAAATCTGTTTCTGATATTCTGGTCTATAAAGTGAACAGTATCCATTTAAATTAAAAAAAAAATTCCTAACAGCATCTTTGCTTTAGAGGCTGAACTGGTCTGGTGACAAAACATACCAGGAAGAGGTTTCACAGAAGAATTAAAACAAGCACAGATTTATGTTTTAAAAGGAAATTGAATGCAAGAATACACTTATGGAGTGTGTAATTATGGAGCTGGAGGATGAAGTTTTTATTCCCCCCCCCCCCTTTAAATGCAAAGGAAACTCCATGCCAGGGAAAGCTGGAAGTAGCTGCCATTTTGTGTTTCAATTCAGAAGGAGAATGTTCGAGATTTGCCATCTTTTAGGATGATTTTATATATTATTCCTTCTCTTTCTCACTACATCTGAAAATAAAATGTCAGCTAGATGGCAAAAGAGGGTTCTTTTGTGTAAAGAAAAAAATCAAATTAAGCCAGACCTTTTATCCTATTTTCTTTAAACCTGCAATGCTTAGGAACATGTGTTTGGAATTTATCATTTTGCACCTAAACACATCATCACCTTTGTAGCTGACTCTTTCTAACTCTGAAGGCAGATCAGGGATATTTCGTTTCTAGCAGTATCTCAATTTAACATTGTCCCACCATGCTTCCAATTTGTCCCTATGTTTTCATTGCTGGCAGCCTTTGTAGCTCCTACTATAAACTTTTAGTCCCCATTCTAGTGCAACTGCATCCTCTTTCTTCTTGCAAAATAGAGAGCTTTCTTCTTAGTATCATTCAATTCTTTGCAGGCTTCAGGATGTTATTTGTATTGGTCTGTTTGCTTTGCTTTATAATCTCCAATTCATTTACTGAAGAGACTGAGTCTTTCTTCATGCCATTCTGCCAAAGTTTAGGCCAGCAGAGCTGCCTGAGCAAAAGCTCTATCACTGTAAGACAGAGGAGGAGCCAAATGACAGGGCAGTCTCCTTCCTCCCCAGGTCATCAACATCCTGAGTGTGTTAGTCTTCAGGATATATTGCAAGAAGCACCTTTTCTCCTTGTCTATGAGGAGATGGGTATGGGACTCTGGGGACTGTGTCTGGTGGATCAAATCATTTCTGTTACATTTATGTTGTCACTGGGTTGATTTGGTCTAGAGAAATTGACAGGTCTAGTAATTTAAGGTATTTTTAAAAGCTTTGTCAAGCATTGGATGGCTGCTTTAACAGAAAAAAAATGCAAACAAAAAATATCTTTCAGCAGGATACCTACATGTCTATCTATCATTTGTCCAGTTTGTATTATACTTTATTTTACTTCAGCCATCTGGTCCTGACTGTTCAGCTCTGAGTAGAACACAGTTTTTAGTTTAAAATAGCCTCTTAATATTAAGTCATTCCATAAACAGCTGAAGTACTGACTTTTCACTGAGAAAACCCTACTCATACTGTGCGTTCGGTGACACATTGGATGCATTCTGACAAATGTGTCTAGCATGACAAACCATAGTGAAGTGGCAAACCTGTAGTTCAGAGGGCTTTTCAAAATGCATTACACTTTCTTTAAATATACAGCATCTAAAAGATTGTCTTCACCTTTCCAGTATCTTTCCATGATACAGTGAATTCCACCACCATTTGTGCAGTGCGTTACTTGTAATTATTGTTATATGCACAGTCTTATTAAGTACTATATTGCCCCTTTACACATGTGTTTCACATGGTCTGCATATTTTACTTTATTCTGCAACTGAAACAAGTGTGTGTACTTTATAGGCCTCATCAGGGTATGTCTGGTTAAAGAATGGCTTAGAAACCTCAAACCTTTAACTTCAACAACATAAGCTGTGTGCTCATTTTGAAAAATAATGTATTGGTCAAGTTATATGAATACAGTGTCTTATTTTTAAGTGAGCAAAGCCTATTTGAAACTATCAAATGGAATTGCACATATCAATATCTATTCTCTGGTTCAGGAAATTGGATACTTGAGTGTGATCTATATTGTTCACAATGGATGCACTGAAATCACTAGCATTAAGAGGAGAAATAGTTTTTTTTTTAAAACTACTGGACTCTGTACACTTGATACTCTTGTTTTCCTTCTCTGTATTTATGCTACTCTTCATTCAACTTTCTAGCTAGCATGTATTCCTTCTGTTAGGAGGAGCACGAGAAAACACGCATCAACTGGACATTTTAATTCACGTATTGCTAGAAGAAAGTTCTAGATACCTGAGCCTAATATCACATTTATGGTGTTGTAGAATGATGGTTCAAGAGTAGCAATTATGGATGTTTGATATATTTCTATTATGGTAAAAGTAATATTCATGCATGCTATAGAAAAATTTGTAAGAGTGTATAAATGATCTTGGTATTGTGAAAGCAGCAGCCAAGCATCCATATAGGCGGCTGTAACACGTCTTTCTTTGGAATCTAAACCTCAGCTGTATTCAAACTCCTGGACTCAATTTCCATATTCTTCATATGACACTGATCATTACTAGTCTAAGTAAATAATCAGACTGATTGACTCAGCAGGCATTCTCAGTGGCAATACTCCAGCTGCTGATACAGAGATAGGGAAATTCTTTGATGGATGTTTTTGACACTTTATGGCACTGGAATCTATTTTGATTTTGTTACAGAATCTATTCTGATGTTTGTGCTTGTGGGATCCATGAAACTTTTTGGTCCGTTTACTGGATAGAAACCTTTCCAGATGCAGGTATCCTTCTGTTATCTCTTCAATAAGAAAATGTTAGCTGGTCAAACGGAGAGGTGAGTTTGATTTTTTTTTTAAATATTATTTGTTTGGTTGAGGAGGATACTCCTGTTCAACCTACTTCAGAAAACTTCACATTGCCATTGAAGAGGGTGTATCTGTAGCATATAATTCTGTACTTGATACAGTGATTTATATTCTGATGGCTCTCAGTTTCTCTGACCAAACTGAAAAGTATTGAATTTGGTTACAGGCAGTACTAATTTGGAGAAGTCAGATAAGCTGATGCATGATCATATCAGAGGGATGTATGTTGTTCATCTTGGATATCATCCACACTTTGTCCAGCTGAGGCTACTATGATGGATATATCAAAATTGAATACAATAAAGCAGAACATACCTATCTTTTCCTTTTCTACAGCTGTATGGTGTATGTTAACTGTAGCTCCTACAATGAAATGCTGCATCTTGTTCTGAACATTATTTCACTCCTACTACACTGAGTGTAGGGGAGGAGGTGGCTAGGCAGACCTGTTCCCCAAATCCTTCCCAGATAGCTGATTTAATTATTTCTACCCCTTTCTTATTACCATTCAGCAGCAGGAACAAATAGGCTCCTGCTCCCACTGCTGCTGTAACTTGTGTACTGGCATTTAATCTAAAGGGTTCAGAAGTAACCCAGAGAGCACTGATCCCAAAGAAATATACATTACCCCTTGAAAGGCCATCAGATTGCCTTTACCACTCCCAAGAAATTGGTCCAGGAAAGAAGGGAAGTCCAGATCACGTACAGAAAAAAAAAATCACGGGGGCCAGTGTGAGTGAGTGAGAGAGAAAGAGACACACGAGAGTGATATGCTCAATATTCAATCATCAGTCAATATACATATTTGTGGGTCCAAATGTCATCCACATATTAAGATTCTCAAATACAAGCATCAAGGTATCAGCCTTTGCCCATAGACAATATGTGGTTCTGTTTTTCATCTCATCAGCTCATGGAACTCCTACTGATCGCAATAAAGGCCATGTATCTAGACTAAGAGGAGCATTTTGGACAAAGTAAGAATCAATCTGAACCTTCAACTAAACTTTCCAAATTTGCCATGTCCATCACCACCAATAATTACATCTCCTTTACTCCCCTCTGAAATTACATCCCCCATCTATGACCAAATTTATCCCTATAACTGTAAACTGGTGCTCTTCATTTTAGCATTATAGATTATTTACATTAGAGACACAATTATGACACTTATTTTATAGAAAATGTTATTTCTAGGGTAAAGTTCTGAATTTTGTATGTCATTTTGTGAACTATTTTCCTCTGCATCTTTGATTTGGGGTTCTCATCACACATTTCAAATTTCACAGGTGGCGGAATACTATAGGTATATTTATTGTATAGAAATCAAACTATTACCTTCATGACAAAATATCACTAAGTTGTAGTGTTAATATTTTTCCTGATATTCATAATATTTTGAATGAGGAAAATAACAGCATGTGATCTAGAATTTAATCACTGAAGAATTTGTAGCCTTTCCATAGTCAAGTGATCTCTGTCACATTAGAACAATGACAAGAATGATGAACTTCAAAGGGTTACATACTTTGAATGGAAATGGAAAGGGCAAAAAGAGAACCCTCAATCTAGAAAGACCTAAGAAATTTTATAAATCTACTCACAACTGAATGGATTTAGAATTTCAAGCTACAAGAATGTTGTATGCAGTGTGCAACACTCCCCCTCCCCCTCTTTGACAAAACAGTGTTTCATATATGTTCTCACATATATGGAAAAATACACTCTAAAAAAAGTAGCATTAAGAAGACTTCAGCTTGTGGAGGCTATTAGGACTAATTGATCGATATTTCCAAAATCTGAGTGTTTGTTCCAATACCACACATTCTTGCATTTAAAACAATATAGAAAAGTTGTAATAACTTTTGTCATCACTAGGGGCTGATTGAAAAAAGTTGCACTGGGTATTTCCCTCCCTGGATTTCTTTTTAACTGTGTGTTTGTTTGTTTGTTTAGCAGCACCAGTTATCACCATCTGAACAGAAACAATGAAACATTTTGTCTAGGAGAGAAAGATTCTAAGGAAGGTGAAGTCAATAAGACTACTCACTGTGCATAAAGTTAAGCAAATGCATACGTTTTTTGTAGGATCAGGGACCAATTCATTTCTATTTCTGTAAAAGTAGCATTCCCTCCTCCCAGAGTTTTAAGTCAGCAGCATACATTGGGTATAAGCATAACGCCGCGGTTGAATAAGATTTTGGAGCTAAAAAGAAATTAAACACTTTTCTTCCATTTAAGTAGGATTGATCAAATGTTTGAGTCAGCCTGTTAACATCTAGCCAATATTTTAGAAATAAGTTAAAAGTAAGGTTAATATCTATACTTGTCCAGAACCCTCTGCCTACGTATGTGTTCTTATAATTACATTTACCTATTTTTAAAAAAAATTATGTTTACTTCTGCCGTTGCTGTACGAAAATCACACAGAAACTGATACACAGTATAAAGTCTGTTCCCTGCAGTGTATTAGTATTTTGTTGCAATTATTGAAAATTTGTAAAACAAGGTGGGTTAACTAGTTTTTAATGAGAAACATGCCATATAATCTGGTAGTATTTTTTTAATATTACCTAATTGGATGAAAGTAATTCCTAAAATTAAGTTTATAGTCCAAATACTCATTCATGAAGGTAAAATTGGGAGTTTAGAATTTATTATCCAATAGTCATGTTTCCACAAACTGTTTCCATCAGTCAAGTCACTCACTAGACTATTCATGGGAAATGAAAACAAAAGGAGCACCAATATGTGCTAAGCAAATTCAGCTTTTTATTCGAGTTCAGACTGACTTGGCATTTCTGAGCTATTTCACCCAGTTCCATTCTCTGTATACTTTTATGGAGGTTGTGATTCATATGCATATCACTAATTTAAGTGAAGGTTATGTGAATGTCTCATCTCCACATGGTCTGCATATGGATTTACATTGAGGATAAAGCATTTATGTATTCACGCAGACAAATGCATATACACACTGTAACTGCCTCTCTTACACAAATTGTTCCTATTTTCTTAACTCAGTTACTTAAGGCCATAGATTGATTTCAATGGGACTACTGAGGAAAAGTTAACAGAATATAGCCTTTACTAATTTATAGTGCAGCCCTTGATATATTCTTGATAATTTCACTCCTTGAGTTATTAAGCCTAATGACCATCTAAATAATCCCATGAAGTGTTGCATTCTGGCTAACTTGGTAATAAAGCATTTTAAACTATGCCAATTAAAATTCACATCTCTTGAATTATAAATTCTCCATGTGAACAATGAGTTTAAGCGGCATTGTTACAAAGTAAATTAATCTCAGAAGTGGTTTATATATCATCCAATTGTCTTATTTTCTTTTTTGTTTCTACTCTTTTATTTGTTATAATTTAGATAATACATGTTTGCATGTAATAATCCTTTGAAAGGAGAATTGTTTTTGTTCTAGACTAGCACCACTAATGAACAAAGTCAAATGTCAAAACAGGTGCTGAAGTCCCCAACCTTGCAAACACTTAATTCACATAAGTAATTCTAGGTACATGCATCAGTGTTTAAGCAGACTAAACAATTGCTTAGGACCCCGAGCAGCTCAATGGGCCTCCCATTCACTTTTTTAGTATGTGTTGGTGGGGCATCCCAAAATATTTATGTTTAGGGCCTCCAATGGGCTAGCACCACCTCTTGCAGGATCCTGGTTAAAACTATGTAAAAAGATTCACAGTAAACATAAATGTTATAAAGGCACAAACCAGACTATTGGGATTATATTTTGTTATATTAATAGTTATACATGATGAATATCTCCCCTCATGTCACAGGGACAAATGTTCCTCAAGATCACTGTTAGAGGTGAGTGAAATTTTCTCAACAAATTGTTTTTCCATCAAAAATGCATTTTTTGGGGGGGGATCCTTCAGCAAATACTTTTGGTTGAAAACAAATTTAAGGAGAGTCAAAACATTTTATTTTGACTTTGACTTGAAAATGGTGTTTCAATTTCAAATGTGGCCAACACGAAAAGGTGAAATACTCAGAATGGCCCAATCAAAATTGAAACCAGGGGGAAAAAAAGTTTTGAGTCTACCCAGAATGGTTTGGTCAATTTTAAATGATTTTTTTTTTAGTTTTCCAATTCAACCAAAAAGCTAAAAAAAAAAGATTTGTTTCAGTTTCAACAAAATCAGAATTTCTGGGTGGATGTTTTAGTGCAGCCTCTGAACTGAAAACCCCCATTATTCACTCATGTCTATTCACTGTATACTCAAAAGAATTAGGAGGACGATTTTTGAAAGCACCTGAATGATTTAGGAGAACAAGTTGATGGGTCTTTTGCTTTTAACACTGCTAGACACTATTTTTGAAAATCCTACCCTACATATGAGTGGGATTATCAAAAGTGCCCCCAATGAGTTAGGCACTTAACTCTTTTTGACTTTCAATACTAGTTGGGTGCCCAACTCCTTTGGGGCTTCTGATTTCTCACCTATTTCCCCCACCCCACCCACTCCATCGTATTAAAAGATAGCACTTATTGAAGGCCTGATATGTCCTGTGATGTTTTCTTACATTGGGAGTGGCTGAGAAAACAAATCTCCTTACAAGTCAGATTAGTCAATTTGTATTCACACCTCTGGCCACAAGTTGTAGATTTCACCCTCTTTCAGTAACAGGAAAACACATCCCTCACCCATTCGTTTACATATAGAAAATTAAAATTCCTTCGGTGCTAGCTAGAATATAGAATTTCCTCACTACACTGAGCAATAAAGAATCCATTCCTACATGTGCAGCTTTTCATCCAACAAGAGAAATTCAGAAGATCAGCAACACTTTCTGGTGACTGACATCTCAAATTCATAAGCTCACAAGTCAAAAACCATGATCACTGGAAATGTGTTACTGTAGTTGACATGAGATTCCCTATGTGCTGGCCATTTAGAAGACATGTGGAGAAACAGATATTTGCCACCTCGTGTTAGGTGTAATGAGTGTGTCAGGCCCAACAGGAGTTACAGAAGGGTGGGTCCTCTGCCAGCTGACACGGAGGGGCTCTGAGGGTCACAATTTCCTATAAGCAAATAAATGCAAAGGAGTACTGCACATAATGCAATAAACCTACTTATCTGTCTTAGGTAAAGTTAGCAAAACTTTATATGGCCACTGCTTATACTGTAAAGTAAAGTAAAGTACATTGGGAAATACTAGCTAAATGAGAAAAATGGTAGGGGTTGTAGTTATGCCTATCAACATCTTAGTAACAACTCATCAATATTAGTTAATTGCACGCACCCTTCTCTGCCTTTTTATTTTTAAAACAGAAGACTACATTTAAAACGAAAAATAGATAAAAAAGGAAAGTGAAAAACAACCCATCATTGACATATTTATGACATTGATTACTGCACACAGAGAGGTAAACAACCAACAAGGAATCCAGTAAAATGGGATATGTTATTGCTCCAAGTGAAATACTTAGTTAGTTCACTGCTATTTTTGCCTGTTTATTATTTATGGCCTTTGGGCAATTGACACAATATGATGTTTCTGACAGAAGGAAGCCAGCAGGTATGATTCTGTGTTAAGCTGCAAGGAGCTATCTGTAGATGTGCTTTTAAAAGTTACAATTTCATCTAAATGATCACAGGTCGTGCATTTCTTTGAATTATTCTGGTGAGCCCTGCATTGATAATAAGATGGCTTGATGCAGCTCTTACAAACAACTTGTAAGGATTAGGAAGTTGTCAAAAAGATATCATTAGAGGCTTAGTGATTACTTTCCTACAGTAAGTCACTTTAAATTAGAAACTAATGTGTTTCTTTCTTTGATGGCTTTTCTAGTTATCTGCAGGTGAAAGAATATCATCCACAAAAGAAATTTGATTTTGTTTGTCATTACTTTTTAATTTGTTTTTGAAACCTCTTCCAGACATCTTCACAGGTTTTCTAATTCATCTTGTAGGCTTTAAAGCACACAGATGGAAAAGTGATTTCAAATGTTAAATCCTAGGAGTGATCCTGAATATACATAGTATTGCTTTTTGTGTAGTACCAAGTTGAGTGTTTACTAGACACTACAGTCAGTCTACTGGCCCTACAGGAATAATACATAAAATAAACTGTTTTAAATTTAAACACAAAAAAGTAGATTTATTCTTTTATGAGAAGAAAAAAACCAAGTCAAAACACAGCTACCATCATTTCTGCCCCACAGATTTCCTTGGGTGTAAGTACTCATGTTAGAGGGCGGGGAACAGCATATTTAGTGTCCCTACTGAAGCGAAACCAGAAAGCTTATTAAAAATGTTTATTTTGGTAAAGAATGAAGAGAACTAGTCTGTTCTTTCCCCCACAGAAGTCAATGGCCAATCTCCCATGGAACCCATCAGGAGAAGGAGCAAGTCCACTAGGCAGCTGCATTTACAGTTACAAACCATAACATTTTGAAACTAAAACGTTTTTAAATTAGTTCTCAGCCTGCCAAGATGAAGCATCAGGATTTGTGTTTCCCTAACATGAGTTAGTGACATCACATATACCTGATCCAAATGAGGACCACTTTTCTGTTTTCAGTACTTGTGATGCCACTGGCTCCTGCTGGGGAAACACAAAACATTACCTGTAAGTTGACCCCTTTACTTTTGTTTCATGATAGCATCTTTCCTGCTTTACTCCATTGTGTTCTGTGTGTCCCCCTCAGAAATCACAAAAGACAAAGAAACAAAGAAATCCTCCTGGTGAGGATTTGTACCGCCAGGAAAGAGGGTAACGTGGACACTCACAGCCGATTTAATTGCTGCGGTGGCTGTAGGTCGACCTAACTTAAGTCACCTTAATTTTGTAGTGTATTCAAGCCCTCAGAGTGTCACAGCTAAATGCACGGTGATAAATAGTTAACACAAATGTCAAGGGACCATTCGAGATGAGGTGGCCCAATACCACCCTCCAGTCACAGGGGGGTGTTAACAAGCTGCTTCACCTTGAATAGTCCTTTGAAACATGTGTTAACTACTTATGCTAAACAATCGGATCCACCTTGCATTTTGCGGTGACACTCCGAGTACCCTTCCCAGACTTGAAGAAGGGCTCAGTGTGAGCTCAAAAGCTTGTCTCTCTCTTTCTCTTTCTCCAACAAAAGTTGTTCCAATAAAAGATGTTACCTCGCCTATCTTGTGTCTCTAATATCCTGGGACCAACACTGCTACAACTACACTGCACACAAACAAAAATCTTGGCCTGTCTAACATCTCATTGAAATCTATCTACCAAGTCAAGCTAAACATGGCTAAAACAGAGCTCCTAATCTCCCTTCCTGCAAGAAGAAAAGACCTCCCCCTCACTATCCTTTCTCAATCCCTGTGGATAACTTCCTGTCCTAGGACCAGGACCTGAGTATCATCTTTGAGTTAGACCTCTCTCTCTCTCTAGGTCCTCACATCTAAGCTCTAACTAAGTCTTGCTGATCCTTTCTGCATAATCTCTCTATAGCCATCCTATCTGTCCACATGGCTAAAACTCTTATCCAGGCTCTCCATCTTGCATCTTGATTACTGCTACATCTCTCTCTCTGGCCTTCACAAATGCAATCTTGCCCCACTCATGTCCAGTCAGAATGCTTTTGAAAAGATCATTTCCCAAGCCTGATACTTTGACCATGACACAAGGGGCAGATTAACTCTTCACTGGGCCCTACCCAAATACATACAGTCTGGTGTATCTCTGTCCTATCCAGGGCAATCGGTGACTGGCTCCTGCTGCAACTCTGAAAGGACTTCAAATCTATTCCAAGGAAGCTAAATAATATTTTTTCATGCTTTGGCTCATATCATTCATATTCAAGTCTTTCAAAAAGCTATAGCTCCCCTAGTGAAGTATTTTCTAGGAATTGACTATTATTAAACCAGCAGAAGACACTGCTATGACAGTATACCAGAGGTTAGCTTTCTGTCCTGTCAGACTTTGTTGGGGAAATAAAGGAAAGAAAAATATCAATACACAGAGAATAGCTGAAAATTAAACTGTTTCATGTGACATGGTCTAATTACTACTAGGCTCAAAGGTATTGTCTTTGTACAAGATGTGGTGTGCTGTACTCATTTTAAAAAAACAAAATATCTGCTAAAGTCTTTCCGGGTTATTGAAAATAGCAGAGAATAAAGACAGCTTGCATTGGTAGTTCTATGATATTATTAAACTTTACAACAAACAACAAGAAAACAAAGAACCCACTCTTTCTGGGAATCTAATTTGCTGTGTTTCTCTGAAATGTAAGAGGAAATCAAATGTCCTGAGTATGAACAGAAAAAAGGAAAAAACAAACAAACAAAAGAAAAAAAAATAAACACTCAACTTTGTGCCTGTATGTAATCTAGTCACAGACAGAATTTGATTTTTTTTAAATAATTTTGACAGCTACCGCTATTGCTTTTCATTTTAAGCATTTTCTATTTTTTTCTATGTACATCTTCACAATTGTGTAAAATTATGCATTTTGAGATTTTTTCTATTTTTATTAATTTACATTTTTACAATTGCAGGAAATTATGGGGGGGGGGGCGGGACAGACAACTATTCAATGACAGTGGACATTGAGATTCAAATTGTTAAAGCTTTATAACCTTTAAAACACAAGTCAATCACCACACAAAATATACAAAGTAAAAAATCCTTAAATCAAATTATAATAAGTTGTCTAGCAGCATTTTTCTTACTTTGCCTGTCTGTACATTTTGATAATCATCCATGGAAATATTTGTAATCAATTTGAGCGTATATTGTGAAATCAACGTTTACTGATGATCTAACCCTTCCAAGCCTTATCACAGAGCTGATAGTCAGTTACCATTATGGTAACCACATGTCCGCCATCTTGCTTGAGCTTCACGCACAACCCTGTAACTAATAATGAAATGAAGCTTTTTGATAACATTAGCAAGTCACTCAGTGCTGTACATAGCAAAACGTTTCCTTCCTCACTCCCACAATTTTTAAGTCTCATGACAAATCCACCTGGGGCATGTTCTAAGGCTCATGAGCCATAGGACTAGGTCAAAATCTGGACCACATTTATCATCGTCATAGGTTCCCATTGCATAGGGCAGTCAAAGTTGTCCACTTCCCTCACTGCGGCAATACCCTGGTACAAAGGGCAGAAAAGCAGCCCTGCAACAGTCCTGGGAAAGTAGCAGGGCATGGGCAAGCCAGAAGAGACATGGAAGGGGTCCCCTACAATGTCCATGATGACCATTGCAACGAGGGGCACAAGTAAAGGTAGCCCCCAAGTCCAAACCTCTTTGAGCTAGTGCAAGGATGAATTACCCCCTCCCCCCCACCCCACCCCACTGAATGTGAATCATTGTCACCACATCCTGGCACTTTCACTTGCATGTAGAGAGCGTGACAACCACACTTTCTCTTCGCACAGAAAGAGTTTAAGGTGTGGGGGAGGATACATGGGTGATTGAATGCATGAGTCAGTGTGTATGTTTCTTCTTCCTGGCTGGCCAGTCTCTCTCTTTTCTGCCTGGCTGGGGGTGGGGGGCGGGGGACATCTGTTCCTGAATCTCCAAAGATTACTGTAGGATTACTGGGTTCTCTGCAGAGGAGGATTGATTCCATTGTATAAAAAAGTAAGTGCCATTAGCTGGTGTTTAAAACCTCACAGCTGAAAACAGAGCAGATGGGAGATAGGAAGGGGAAAACCAGACAGAAGCTGTTCTCTGGAGAAGCTTTTCCAAAGAAGCTATATCCTGAGTAGTTTTGGAAGCTTAGAATAAAATGCAAAGAGACAAACCACATGGGTAGGGGGAGGGGAAGAGCTGCAAAGGCTTCTGGGAAGCCTGCAGCGCTATAAAAGCGGATCACAAATGCAGAGTAAATGAAAGAAGGCTGCTGGTGTCTCAAGGCCACAAAACTGGCCAAGCTCGAGTGTGGGATTGAAGAACCTGACCACAGGAAAACCCCATCCATGAGAAAACAAGCAGTTTAAATGTACATTACATTCGTGCGTAACCAGCAGCCAGAGCGTGAGGATTAGGGTGTTTGATTAACCTCTCAGTTATCCTGCTGTAAGTCACTGAAGTCCACACAGAGTTATATTGCAAAGTCGAAATCTAAAATATTCTTCGCAGCATGCGTTTCCCCTCTCCTCTTTCCCTTGCAGGGTTCCTCTGTCATTCAGGGGAGAAATTATACTTCACTTACTTTGAGTGAATTCACACAATGATGGCGTTTAAGGATGTCCTCAGTGGACCTGCCTGGAAGGGAATCATCTCTACAGACAACATTTCTTTCCCCTTGCACTGCCTGCAGCTAAGACTCTGACGGCTGCTGCACTTGACAGAAATTGTAAAATTCAAGGCAATATTGAGTGCCTTAGCAATTCCTGCCAAAATTTCAGTCTTCAGCTAAAATATTTTGGCTAGGCATGTGTACGTTCAGGCCTGTTTTATCCTCAAGATGCATATACTCAGGATGGAGGTAACTTGTACATATGTCATGATTTGCCTTTTGGGAACTGTAAGTGTCTAGAAGTGCAATAGCTGCAGGCAATCTTTTTAACAGGCAGAATTCAGCACAGTGTGCCATGGGAGATGTGTGCACACACACCACTCTCATGGAGACTTCACATTTGTTCCTTTTTGTTTTGTTGTTTTCTTAATCCAAAACAAAAGTCAGACTGGAGGAAAGTGTCTGTTTGGTCTTTAGTATCGGGGGTAGCTGTGTTAGTCTGTATCCACAAAAAACAACAAGGAGTCCGGTGGCACCTTAAACACTAACAGATTTATTTGGGCATAAGCTTTTGTGGGTAAAAAAAAACTCACTTCTTCGGATGCATGGAGTGAAAATTACAAATGCAGGTATTTGGTCTTTGTGCGAGCAAACACACAGCAGTTCCCCAATAGCATCTCCCAGAATATTGAAGAGCAATGTTCTATTTGATCTTTGACACCTAGAACCCCCAAACATGTCCTCAAGCTTCATACTCCCTTCGGGCCCAACCCCATTCTCGTTATAGTCAACAAGACTCTAAGGTACTTATATGGCCTCCATTACCATTATAATCTTTAATGTATTTATCCTTTCCACTCTCCTGTAAGGTAGGAAATGAGGGTTGTTCCTGCAACACTTACTGCTGGAGTATCTCACTACCTCTACAAAGACTAATCATGATAGCAGACACCACTTCCAATCTCGCACTCCTTGCACATCCAAGACTCTATCTTCAACAGGGAGTTCTGGTCATGCACAGAATGGAGAATCATGACTTCATTGCCAAAAAATATAGGGTTTAATTTGCAATAAACAAGACAGCTTCTGTATGTTAAATACGCATTGATTTTTTAAAATTGATTTATCATGCATTAATAGCAACACAGTACACATTTACTCATAAAAAAGGTTTAATGCCCCGATTTTTCCTTAATAAATTGGTATTTCATTAACATAAAACAATCATTTTAACCTAGATTAAAATTAATACACTGAATGCATTTGGATCATTTAATTAAATCTGTTACCCAAATCCCACTCTTGTCCCCTCGCCAAAGTGAGCAGTACTACTTAACTGATCATGTCACCTCTTTCACTCTTCCCCTCCACCAGCTTTGGCAATGCTTTTTGGCTATGCTGCATGTTTAGCTCTTCAAACTTAATGAATTTCTGACAAAAATGTCAAGGTTTCAGATTCCAAAGACTGGGGTTACTTGCCCAACTCACAGGCTCTTGCCTCGACGAGAGGTGGTCTGATCTTAGTAAGAAATAAACACAAGTTTGAAAGCTGCATACAGGGTTTGTGTGATTAAATACGTTTACTGACCAGCAGACTCAATTGCTGTGACTATCCTCTACATACCACCTGGAAAAAATATACCCTGTAGTCTAAACAGCTGGCAGCATTCTATAGAACTCCAACTACTGAATAGACTTGTGTGTGTGTTATTGACAAACTGTTGCCACTTCGCTTCACTGGAACCTAGAAATAAATTGCACACGGTGCACTATAAGCTTCTGTCTCTCAGTGCCATTTGTACTAAATCAACACTCAGGTTCTCATTACAACAATATGTTTTTCCTTAGGGTGGAAAATATCTACAGCCATTATATCAGGTTTATCCACAGCCTGTCCCACAGGTAGGTGGATACCATGTAGATTGGGTTAATTGCAAGATTGTCACCGTTTCTGGATCAACAGCTGTAGCAAATGGAGACATTACAATTAGCTAGATCAATCTGCAAAAGTAGATTTAGCATCAGGAAATTAATGTACTGGCAGGATAAAAATATAATGGATTGTGTGGGTGGTAACTTTGCTGTGTGTCTTAAACTGTAAATATTTGAATATAAGTTATCCTGTTAATTTGTTTTTTCCATCATTAACAAGATAAACACATTGCCTAAGATACATTGCCGGTATTGAAATCATATAAATCAGAAGAACACATAAGTGATCAACACTTGAGTCAGATGTGGGTACAGAATTCACATTACACTCAACAAGAACTGCCCTAAATTAATAAATACAAAGTGCTACAATATTCTAGAGTAATGGTATAAAGCGCCACATCTTACACGAGCAATAATGCAATGCTTTGGTGCTATCACTGTACCATATTCTTTTTATTAAGTGTGTGTTCATAAAAAACTGTCTATTTCCTTTTCAAAGTACACATATATATGAATCAGAATTTTTAGCAGTAACACTAGTTTCAATGGAGCCAGAATTTCACTGTTAGTCTAAACTACCGTATCTGTTGGTGACAAGCAGAACCTCTGAATATCCTTAGATTTAAAGGTTCTAAAGTATTTTCTAAATGGTTTGGCATATCATTATGGGATTTCATCATCTGTCAAGTGTTCAAATCTCCATTTAATCTGATACCCACATCTATTAATCAGCTGGCACACTTCAGTAAACATGGCTCTTATCACTGTCACCCTTTCTAGTTAGCTATACCCACTGGATTTATTTTGATCATTAGCTTTTTACAAAAGCAAGTCAAAGCATGATTTCTTTATAGATATTGATGTGTTCAGTTTCTTGATGCCAATTACTTTAGACATTCGGAGTATTTAACTGATGCTTAGAAATAACTCAGTTTTAAGCACCAATATCCAGGATAGTAATGACTAGCAAAATACATTACACATTAGTGTGATCAAAATTATACCATAAATATAGTAAAATATTTAGACATTTATTAGAACTATCTTAAATCCACCTGTTAACAAATGTAGGTTGAAGATTCGAGTAGAAAATAGTGAATTAATGAAATCCCACCCACAGGCCAAAAACCTGCTTACTAATTGAGCCATGGCAAATAGATTCCTTGAAGTTTACACCCTCCAAAGGTGGTGGTTCTAGGAATGTTAATGTAGCATCCTCCCCAAAGATATCTGTTTCTAGCACTTTTGAAGTACAGTTCTTTTCTGAAAAGTGATTTTCTATATGGCATAGTGTTGTTTCCAAAGGGGACTTTTCAAAGCAGCCAGGATGTGTGCACTGATTCCCAAGGGTAAGGAGAGATCAGAATTGAATCTGTTTGCTTATTGTATACCTATATAAAAGAGACTATTTCATACTCACAAGTAGTTTTGAAAGCAATTATTCATTTTTTTCCAAGTTAGGGAAGGGGCATGATAATTTTTTTGTTTAGATAACACATTGCTGGATGCATTAAAAATGCAATAGAGTTTTGTCCAACTTACAAATGGCACATGAAACAATTCACTCAGTTCTAGACTAAATTTTTTCTTTCCATTTCACACTGTAAGTCATCTGTACTATGGCTCTCTGATGCCTATCCTGAACTCATCTCACAAAGGAACAATGGGATTTCTACATGTGATTGAGTGTAATGACGACTGTAGAAGAGAATTTTGCCAAAGGTTAGAAGATCAGTTACTTTACTTCATATTTTGCTTCATACCAATTGGTATGAAGCTTCAAAACATTCCAGAAGGAAGTATCATTTCACAGCAATTTCTCTCTTAAGTGAAAATAAAATTGCTAGGAAGATATTCAGAAAACCTGAGAGGTCAATGCATATTATGTTTCAATACTAAGAGAAACCAGTGCTGAGAGTTACAGACCTTGTAGGTGTGTAGATCCTGGTGTGTGCTGGTAATAATTGTGAAACACAACCCTAGATACTGGTGTTTTTTCTGGACTGATTTAACTTAAAAAAATATCACCACAGTGTTGATGTTCTTATGACTATCACAATGGGAAGATAGTGTTGTATATAACACTATCAAACTGGTGAAAAGCAGTGTCTTCCCCCTGTGATAGTATATCATAAATACATTAATGGAGTTGACATAATACCTAAATATAAAAATACATATTTTTAATGCGTTAAACCTGAGGAGTGTTTAGACTTGTTATTGGCACAAAGTATTTAGATATGTAAGATTTATTTAACAAGCAATCCATATAGCAAGTTAATTAGATAGCATGCTTAATATCTAATTTTCTGTAGTTGTGTGGTTAAATGCTAATTAAATTGCTAAGCATTCCTCACAAGTGTAATGTAATAATAGGAATATAGTCACACACTTATTGGTTCTGCAGATTTGAATTAATTACATGACAAGTAGATTTATCTTTTATATACTTATACCTCAATAGGTACCTCTTCCAACAATCAACTGGGATTTAATTTCCACACAACTACCTTATTAGTTCTAAATTAAATATGTTTAGGACAGTAGCACTTCAGACTTGCAGATTCTCTAGTTAATGGTAACTTGCTTTTGTTTCTCATTTTTTATTCAGCCTTTTGATTCTGAGAAGGGATTAAAATTAGGAATAGCAAATGAACCTCAAAAGGTTTAATTCCTATAAGCACCCCAAAAGCATGAATGCTTACTCAGGGCCAAATTAAGAAACTCTGGGACCTAAGCACACCTGAACTGCCATCCCCCTGGTTCCCCTCTATGTCAAAGCTCCACCCAAAGCTTTTTCGATTGGCATCAGATTTCAGAGTTAAGATGAATGAGGCAGTTCACACCTCTTTCAGATGTTTCACACCATCTTCAGGGTACATCTACACTGCAATTGGAGATATAGCTGCAGCTTTAGGCATCTGGTGCTAGCATTAATCGAGCTAGCACAACTAAAAACAGCAGTGAAGATATGGCACCATCGACCTGAACATAGTATACAAAGGATCTCACACAAATGGATTACTGGGCAACAAAATGGCAGATGAAATTCAATGTTGATAAATGCAAAGTAATGAACATTGGAAAACATAATCCCAACTATACACATAAAATGATCAGGCCTAAATTAGCTGTTGCCACTCAAGAACGAGATCTTGGCGTCATTGTGGATAGTTCTCTTGAAACATCCACTAAATGGCAACTACAACAGTAGTCAAAAAGGTGAACAGAATGTTGGGAATCATTAAGAAAGGGATAGATAATAAGACAGAAAATATCATATTGTCTCTATATTCATCCATGGTACACCAACATTTTGAATACTGCATGCAGATCTGATCACCTATCTCAAAAAAAAAAAAGATATACAGGAATTGGAAAAGGTACAGAAAGGAGCAACAAAAATTATTAGGGGTATGGAACAGCATCCATTTGAGGAAAGATTAAAGAGACTGGGATTTTTCATCTTGGAAAAGAAACGACTAAGGGGGGATATGATAGAGGTCTATAAAATCATGACTGGTGTGGAGAAAATAATACTTCCTTATTTTATTTATTCCTCATAACACAAGAGCTAGGGTTCACCAAATGTAATTAATAGGCAGCAGGTTTAAAACAAACAAAAGGAAGTATTTCTTCATACAACACAGTCAACCTGTGGAACTCTTTGCTGGAGGATGTTGTGAAGGCAAAGACTATAACAGGGTTCAACAAAAGAACTAGATAAGTTCATGGAGGATAGGTCCATCAATGGCTATTAGTCAGGATGGGCAGGGATGCAAACCCATGCTCTGAAGTGTCCCAATCTCTGTTTGCCAGAAGGTGGGAATGGCCGACAGGCTTGATGATTACCTGTTCTGTTTATTCCCTCTGAAACATCTTAGCATTGGCCACTGTTGGACGACAAGATACTGGGCTAGACTGACCATTGGTCTGAGCCAGTATGGCTATTCTTATGTTCTTATGTTCAATAATGTGAATAAATACACAAGGTTCCAATCCATGCAGATGCATCTTCATTGCTATTTTTAGCTTTGGTAGCTAGATTAAAGCTAGCATGGGTATGCCAAACTGAAATCACACCTCTGATTACAGTGTACCCATACCCTCAGACAGGCATCAGTTACACCTGTTGTATACCTATATAAAGATACTATTTTATACTCAAGTAGTTTTGAAAGAAATGATTCTCTTTTTTCCAAGTTGGGGAAGGAGCATGATAATTCTTTTGTTTAGATAACCCATTGTTGAATGCATTAAAAAGGCAATAGAGTTTTGGCCAACTTCAAATGGAACATGAAACTATTCACTCAGTCCTAGACTAATTTTTTCTTTCCAATTCACACTGTAAGTCATCTGTACTATGGCTCTCTGATGCCTATCCTGAATTCATCCCATAAAGGAACAATGGGATTTCTACATGTGATTAAGTGTAATGAAGACTGTAGAGGAGAATTTTGCCGAAAGGTTAGAAGATCAGTTTCTTTGCTTCATACCAATTGATATGAAGCTTCAAAACATTCCAGAAGGAAGTATCATACACCTGGGTCATATGTTCAAGCTTTTCTTTGCATCCATGAGAGCTAGATACACACATACACATTTTTAAATGAGAGGAGATTCTAATCTAAACCTGTGACTCCAAGCGCTGTAGTCCTAGGCACAAGACTACAATGGCTATGCTTTAATTTGGCCCTGGGCTTACCTGAACCATCCAAGTCCACTGGTGCGGGAAGTAAGGGTGCAGAGGGTAAGGGGTGCTGCACCCCAGATTTTGAGCCCGGGGGCCCAGCCACCAGCCCCATGCCCTTGCCACTGACCCCAGTCGGCCACTGGCCCACTCGGCCACAGGTCCCATTCGGCTGCCAGCCCCATGGCCAGGGGCTCCATGGCCGACCTGGGGTCTAGCTTGGTTGCTAGCCCTGGGGACTCTTATGCCAGCCCTGGGGGCTCTTATGCCAGCCCATGGCTGGACGGGACCATGTGGAGTCCTGGCTGCCAGCCCCACGCCTGGGGCTCTGCACCCACCCCTAGCTGTGGCCCCAGACTCCGCCACCTTACCCCAGTCTGCATCACCGCTCCTGGAGCCACAGCCCTGCTCCTGACCCCTGGTGTAGTGGTGGTGGTGAAGGGCATGGACAGGGGTATGAGGGGTGTAGCTCTGCACCCCCAGTCCAAAAACTGTTCCAGTGCCACTGTCCAAGTTATCTGCATTTGAAAAATTGTGGTGCTGATCTCATAAGAATAGGCTTTTGGTGCTTTTGATCCTGATGGGATAGACAGTGCTAGGAGATAGTCTCATTTCAGACACCTCATCCCACAGTTGAAACCACTATGATGCCTCCCAGGGGCACGGGGTTCTGAGACACTGCACTAGCACCTGCTCTGGGCATGAGGAAGCCTTGTCTGTGCCTTCCGGGGGCTCAGTTCCCTGACTCCACTGGCCACAGCAACACAAGCACTCTCCTCTAGATCTCCCAGGCCCCACTGTCATTGTACAGGTTAGTGATTGGCACATCCTAAACCTGAAGCCGTCCAAGAGTCTCCTTGGAATGTCTAGCCCCTGTCCACTAGACACTCATATTTGCAGATTCACTGCTTCCAACAAAACAGTACACCCCAGCTTACCAGTTTCACCTCAGTCCACCTCTCTGCTTAATACACAGCACTTAGATATGTTTACAGTAAATTCAAGAATAATTTGTATTAACAAAAGCATTGAGATTCAAGTAAAAGTATTGGAAACAAATGGTTATATATACAATAAAATTATAACACTCATTCTAGAGCCTAGACTTAATTAACAAGGTACTCATGTCTTGTAGAGTATTGCTCGCCCAAAATCCTTGCAGCATTTTACAGCCA
Source organism: Chrysemys picta bellii (assembly GCF_011386835.1). Lineage (NCBI taxonomy): Eukaryota > Metazoa > Chordata > Testudines > Emydidae > Chrysemys > Chrysemys picta. The sequence goes on along the minus strand of NC_088804.1, from coordinate 30,606,259 downwards.
GGTGGGCTGTGATGCTCCTTTCATAAGACAAGCATGCTGTCAGTTTGCCTCCTAGGTGAAAGATTCAGTGTCTTTTTGTATTACCAGATAGACCAAGCCAATCCTTTGTCTTTATTCATAATCAGGACCCGCCTCCCGGCTATTTATTCCTGTAGATTTCCTCTCTTTTAGATTTTGCCATCTCTTAATTTGCATCTGACTCAGTATACAAATAGACATACTTTGTGAGAAGCAACAGAGAGTCCTGTGGCACCTTTAAGACTAACAGATGTGTTGGAGCATAAGCTTTCGTGGGTGAATACCCACTTCGTCAGACGCATAGGTCTGACGAAGTGGGTATTCACCCACGAAAGCTTATGCTCCAACACATCTGTTAGTCTTAAAGGTGCCACAGGACTCTCTGTTGCTTTTTACAGATCCAGACTAACATGGCTACCCCTCTGATACTTCGTGAGGTATATGATACACAAATGGCCAAACAGGGAGATAGATGTCATTTACCTCTTGGTAACCTGCCTCAACTCCAAGACTTTAAGAACATATTTTTTAGTATAGATACATAATTTTTTTAAATACTATCTCTGCATACATTTTGCAATGATTATGACAACCAGTGGACCACTGGCTCTTGGTACAGACCTCAAATGAGACCCTCTGGTGAACTATTATGCAGATATCCAACTCAGAGGATCCCTTTAAAACTCTATTCACCCCTTATCCTCTGCCTGTTGGCACCAGTGGGTCCCTGGCTCACAACCACATACTGTATTTGGAGGAGTGGTTTCTAATATGGTAATTTATAAATTGAATTAGGAGGCCTAACTTGCTCTTTTGCAGAATGTGAAGAACTGAGAAGGATTAAATATGGTACCCTAAGAACCATTAGTCACACTGAAAAAGGATGTGGTACTTTTCAGTCAAGCAGAGCCTGTTTCAAAGGTCTGTCAAGTAGGTGCTACTGATCTGGTGGGTAGGCAGCTATCCTGTCAAGTTTAATCTCATTTATTTCTTCTTCTTTTTTTTTAAAAAAAAGAGTATAGTTTAGTCTAGTTTGTTATGACAGAACCTTGAAAATTTTAACCCATCATTAGTATTAAAGGAAAAATCACAAAGAATCCTTCAGAAATTTCAGGTTCAGCATGATTAACTCACAGCTCCCAGGCTTGGGTTCATGAAACCCATGACCAGGGATCCCTTGATGTCTACAAGGACCCCAGGCCAATTTAAGGCTATAATGGTGGTGCTGCCAACACTGCCACCAAAAATATTTTCTCCAAGCTTCCTGGCTCAGCAGCCTGAGGAGCTGTTGTGTGTAGTCAGGGCCGGCTCTAACTTTTTTGCTGCCCCAAGCAGCAAAAAAAGCGCCGCCCCGCCGTAACACCCCCCCCCACCGAGTGCCGCGCCGCCAAATCCCCCCCCACTGAGTGCCGCGCTGCCGAAACCCCCCCGCCGAGCGCCGCCGAACAACCACCGCCCCCCTGCCGAACGGCCCCCCCACCCCCGCCACGCTGCTGAACACCCCCTGCCAAGCGCCACACCGCCGAACAGCCCCCGCCCCCCTGCCGCACTGCTGAACATCCCTCCCCTGCGCGGAGCGCCACCGAACACCCCTCGCCCCCCGCCGAGCGCCGCCGAACGCCCCCACCCCCCGCGGAGTGCCACACCGCCAAAACCCCCGCCGAGCACTGCGCCACCGAACAGCCCCCGCCCCACCCGCCGCACTGCCAAACACCCCCGCCCCCCGTGGAGCACCGCGCTGCCGAACACCTCCACCCCCCGCGCAGTGCTGCACTCCTGAAGCCCCCCCCCATGCGGAGCACCGCCAAACACACCACGCCGCGTTGCCCCCGCCACCCCAAAATTGGCCGCCCCTTACCAGGTGCCGCCCCAAGCACGTGCTTGGTTGCCTGGTGCCTGGAGCCGGCCCTGTGTGTAGTGAACTAAGAGCAAGAGACTCTCACCAGTCCAATCCGAGATCTGACTCACTTGATTTTAGTCAAGTTATTTACCCTATTTTCTTTATCTGTAAGAGAGAGAGAAAATGTATTGCCAACCTCCCAACTGGGCTTCCGATCCCAACTGGGGTTGGGATGATCAGAGTTTCCAAATTATTACAAATTCTAAAACTCATCAGAACACGAATACAACTATCTGAGAACTGGGAATCTATGTACGGACATCAGAAGGAGAACGTTGGCTGTAGTCCTGCAGCAGGAGGCTGGTGGTTACCTGAGCATCCTTTCTCTCCAGTTTTAGTATAATGCAGACCGTTTAATTTTGGGAAAGCCCCAGATTATTACATTTATCATATTCAAAACTCTGAGGCCCTATGCACAATACCAGGGTAAAGACTGGGTTACACTGAGAGTCAGGAGATAAACACTGTTTCATGGGCCCACCCAAAATTGTTAAAGACAACTCTGCAGTCGAACTGGCATGCAGTGTTTGGATCTGAGTCTGATCCTGAACAACACAACGTCTATTCCTTAACTTCAGTGAAAGCACGTTTGATACACACACACACACACACACACACACGTCCAGAAAGAACTACCACTTTCAAAAAAGTCCATTTTTAAAGGTATGATCCTCCAGCAGCATGAACTCGGAACTGAATCAAATGATAGAAGTTAGAGATATCTTGAATCTTCAGGGGAAAGAGCAGATAGAACAAGGCGGCCAAACTGTGGCTTATGAGCTGCACTCGGCTCTTTTACAGTTAAAGTGTGGCTCACAGAGGCCCCCACGCCGCCCCCATTCTCTGCCTACCAGAGTGATGGGAGGGGAAGGGGGGGGAAGAGCTCAGGTCTTCTGTCCTGCAGGGAGGTTGGTCTCAGGGCTTTAGCCCCACAGGGTTGGGTGGGGGCAATAGACTCGAGGCAAAAGCCCCAAGCCCCAGCAGGCGTCGCCTTGGAGGGGGGCACGTTGTGCATCTCTCGAGGTTCTCAAACTCCTGAAGAGTATCTTATTCAACTTGGAGGGTCAGTAAGTTTGGCCACCTGTCAGATAGAGGAAGCATCAGACCCTAAAACTGATAGCGCTCTTTATCTTGGCCAAGAAGAAATGAGCTTCCTGCAGCTCAAAGTCAGAACAGGAACCTCTGGTCTCTAAACATTCTGTTAGATCTTCTATTGCTACTTATTCATATCATCCACCCTCAGGGAAAAATCAGTTACCTGATGCTATTTAACCTCATTGCTGGGACCTGCTGTAGAGTTACTGGTTGCCTTGCATACGATTTTAACCTTGTGCTTGCCAGGCATTGTGCAGGGATCATATACTTCATAATGCTAATATATTTTGTGTGTTTGATAAGATATGCATTTTTGATCACATAGTGCATAAAGTGCTTTGGAAAATGGGGGAGTTTACTGATGACTTCCAACTAAAATTTGCTATCATTAATCTGCAGCAATGACATCTTTCTGGGGATCTAGCAAAAAGTAAGATGCATTAGATATGGTACTAGATTTGGTGGGGGGAGAGAGGAGTTATCTAGCAACTTGCATCCATGATTGGAGGCTAGAATCTAACCTTGGTATTCCAAAGGGAACATTTTCCCTGAAATGCTACTTCTCAAAGGTTAACAATTAGAGTAGAAAATGTATTCTATTGGATGGAATTTTAAAAAATACAAACATACCCTATGTTCACATTACTTGGGAGTACATATTTCTGTTAAATTTCCTGTAAAGGAAGTTCAATATATCATAACATTTGTAATTAGTTATTTCAACAAAGCATGCCCAGTATGTTAAATATTTATTATTTTATTATATCAAAAGCAGAGATTTGTATAGTATAGGAGATAATCGCATCCCCATGTGATTAATCCATGATTATTTAAGCAACAATAACATTCCATATAGGCTGTTCGACTTTTAAGTCATGTTTATATTTTTAATAGGCATACAGCTAGATTTAACAAGAAGAATATCAAATTAATGCACTGTGTTTGATTGCTTAGTGAAGATATAGCCTGTTTAAAGCAGATTTCACTAATTTATCTGCATACTGTAAGATCACATTTCCTTTGCTACTAATTACCACCTTTTTTTGTTTGATTTTTATGGTGTGTGGATGGCCCTTGCCTCCTATTTGATAAATGCTGTCTTCTCACCATTTAAACCATGGAGATTAAAGACAATTATATTCTCCATGTCACAAAGACAACAAGCAGACATTTTAGATATTAAAAAGTTATTCTCGTAGTATGCTATGATCTGATTGGGTCAGGCAATTACAGCCTTAGATAATTAAAATTCCTACTTGCCAGGGGAGCAGTCTTCCCGCCCAGAAGCTGAATAACCACTGACTACTACTAAATTTCCATTAAAAAACAAAAGACATTGCCTTCCCGCAGAACAAGAAGAAAATTAAGGCTCTGGGATTATATCTAAAAGGCTTGTAAAATGTAGCCCTTATGTTACACATTATACAATATGGATTTTTTTCCCCCTGCAGTGTTTGGGGCAGAGTGAACCAATGCTGAAGGGAGCAGGAGCCTCCAACTAAAAAAAAAAAAAAAAGCTGCTTCAAATACAAATTCACACATCTCCTCACTCATTAATTAATAATTTTGCACAGCACAGGTGATTGGAAGAAGATTCCAAACATAGAAAGACTGAGCCAAAACAGTTATAGAGGGAAAAAATCCTTATAGATTTGCTTGCAAGGATGATCAAGACTCATAGAAATAAGAGATAGAAAAGACCTCCTGGTAGTAGGTTATATATTCCATTCCTCTGAAGTTACAAAAGATTATGAAATATAGGCTATATTTTCTAGTACTTCATCCAGTCTGGTTATAATTATCTCAAGTGATGGGTCTTGCATCATTCCCTTTTGAAGTCTGCTCTGTAATCTAATAAATTAATAGAAATTAATAATTAATATGTAGCACTTACATACCACTTTACATGCTCAAAGAGTTCTACAAATCTGACCATTCTCTGTTTGAGACAATATGTTCCTGCTATGATCCTGTTTACACTAGGGAAGTTTTCTACAAACCTCATCAGGTCCAGTCGATATGGTATTAAAATGTCTGCAGCATAAGCCAATTTATCTGCCCCAGGGTTCCCAATGTTACTAACACCAAGGGAGGTTGAACCAGTGATAGCCTCATTGGGTGCAGAGTTGGAATGTAGACAGGGTCCATGGGGTGAGAGATACTTTGTATAAAGTTTTATCTTATTTATTTTTATTTCAACACAGCCAACAAAGCTATAATCTGTGGTTTTATCAGGGCTCTTAAAAACAGAAATAACTAATCAGGTCTTTTTGGAATACTGGCTCTATGCTGCCCCACTTGGCCAGTACATGACTGCCACCATCTTACCTATGACTTACTATTTTAGACACACCCTTCTGTAATTCCATTTGTTAAGAAACTCCCTCACCCTGGATGAAAATTCTTCAAGGGGAATTTCCTCCAACCGAAATGCTCTTATCCCATCAGATTGAGTCCCATGTATTATTTCAGGATGAGCAAGCATGGCACGTTTTACTAGCAACAGTGCCAGTTACCATATGACATCATGTTCTTTTTCTCACACATACTTTTGTTTGTAACAGAACAGCAGTCGTTTTTGGCTCCTCCTATATATGTAAAACACCTCTTCACATGAGGTGATTGGCATAATGACCCATTTTTCCACTGACGTTTCCTATTGTTTTTATTTTCATATGCCATGTTTCACTAAATCAAATTTTAATCTCTGAACACGCTGTTTTGGAGAAGGCCTAATTTTTTTCTATAACTCTGATTTGATCACTTTCAATCCTGTGCTGTCTGTGTGCATGCAACAGTCAGCTTTAATTCTGTGGGCTACAGTTTAACAGTAGGATCCTGAAAACTCATGCAAATTCAAATTCACAGGCAGGGTTTATATATCAGATTAGTAAAGGAGTTGGGGCTCATGTGAAGGTGAACACAGGATTTTGTGCATACAAACTACTTACAAATTTAGGATGCAGTCTATAGATACACACAACTTTAAACACATGAGTAATACCACTGTAGGACCACTTGTGTGTTTAAAGTGCGGATTTATGCCCTAAACCTTGCAATTCATGCCTTAAGTGCAAGGTTAGGTATAAGGTTTTTGAAAGGAAGCCTTTCTTCTTTCCGAAAAGAAAGTCCATGATACATTATGTGAACTGGAAATGGATTTGTACAGCTGTAGTCAGGAAGATATAAGATGTTTGTTTATAGCCTTCTTTTATTCCTGTTTTGAAAAGATAAACTATGATTTGCCAAAGGAGAACCCCCTTTTAACCATCTGAGAGTTTTTAATCTCATAGACATATCTAACTAACCTTACTTTTCACACTTCTCACATTACTTTTACAGTGATAAGTGTTTAGAATAATCATTGTCTCCGTTGTGTAACTGTACACAACAAACAAGCATATAAAATTCAAAGAGTTCCAAATTATTTTGTTCCTGTGAGATTCCTCGTTTAGACTAGAAAGAAACAATTCATATTTTCATAGACTATCTATACATCTACAATTATCTATCGATAAAAACCATGAATTAATTCCTACCCCCCACCAAATATAACTATATTAGTAAATGCAGCTGTTAAGTCCCTCCCCTCCCCCCCCCACTTGAAGTTTTAGCAAAAAATTGAAACATTTCAAATTTTGACAACCAGGTCATGTAACTGTTAGCCATGATCTAGTCAGTTACAAAAGGCATTCTCCATTCCTTATCTTCACAATTTTGCTACAGAGTTTGTTCTTCATAGCCACTATAAGTGCCATCATATGTGTATAGAATACAGAGCTCAAAAGAGAGGGGACATCCAGGAATGGACTTCCAGCTATCTCAACTTAGAATCATACCACTTGAATTCAAGCTTTATGTAGAGAGAATGTAGTCTATGAATAGAGTTTCACAAAAGGCTCATGGGACATATTACAGGGAGTTCGCCAGATAGATTTGGCTTCACTGCATGGAGGTATTATCTTTAGACTCCAGCAAGCAAGCTGGTTGAAGCAGTTCTGCTTTGCATAAATAATTAAATAGTCAGCGGAGCAGGGACTTGAGTCTGCCCTCTCCCACTTGAGTGCCTTACCCACTGGACTAGAGTGCCATTCTCTGACACAACTTTCAGGCTAGATTCACAAAGGGACTTTGACGCCACACATACAACCAGAGGTGGAGGAGCCCCAGCCCCTTTTAACCATTAGTCTAGTGGTTAAGGCACTCACCTGGTAGGGGGAAGCCCCAAATTCTAATCCGTGCTCCACATCAGGCAGAGGGGGAAAGTCAACCCCTCTCACACATCCTGGGTGAGTACCCTAACCACTGGGCTAATAGTTATATTTACGGGCTCCTCCACCTCCTGTTTTGTATCGGGGGTAGCCGTGTTAGTCTGTATCTACAAAAACAACAAGGAGTCTGGTGGCACCTTAAAGACTAACAGATTTATTTGGGCATAAGCTTTCGTAGGTAAAAACCTCACTTCTTCGGATGCATAGAGTGAAAGTTACAGATGCAGGCATTATATACTGGCACATGGAGAGCAGGGAATTACTTCGCAAGTGGAGAACCAGTGTTGACAGGGCCAATTCAATCAGGGTGGATGTAGTCCACTCCCAATAATAGATGAGGAGGTGTCAATCCAGGAGAGGAAAAGCTGCTTCTGTAATGAGCCAGCCACTCCCAGACCCTATTCAAGCCCAGATTAATGGTGTTAAATTTGCAAATGAATTTTAGTTCTGCTGTTTCTCTTTAAGTGTTTTGTGTATATCAAAGTCCCCTTGTGAATCTAGCCTGGTTTTGTTTTCTGTCTGAAACTATTTTGCGAATTTGCCAATAGTTTTGGGTCAACTGAATCTGCATTTTTCAAGTAATAAACTTTTCACACACACACACACACACACACACACACACACACACACACACACACACACACACACACACACACACACACACAAATAATCACCCAGTTCTATGCATGGAGTGAGGGCTACAGTGTGACTCATCACAAGCTAGATAAATCAGTTTCCGAGTGTCATAACACACCAGCTGTTGCTTGCATTTATTAAAAGCAATGTCTCACTTCCCTGAGCATTTCCTAGGCTCATTTCCGAGTTGCAATTTATGCAATTACTTTAACTTAATTTTTTTTTAAATGACCATAATAATTTTACAAACCTAAAAGAACTTCTGGAGTTCAGAAGTACTTTGAGGTTGGGATCCTGGCATTATATTTTCAAACTTTCCTAGAGGTGTGAGATCCTATATTATCCATGCTGTGTCCAGATAGGGTGAGTTTTAACAGCTCGACGTGGGCTAAGACTGCTTCTCTTAGGGCTTATTTGCCTTGAATAGTATGACGTCTTTCTCCCCAGAGACTGTAGGTGTTTCTTGTATAGTGACCCCAATGATTAATATTTCATCAAGTGCAAAAAAGACTTAAAAAATAATAGTAAGGGCAAGATCTTTTGACCTGCAGCCAGCCATTAGATATGAAAGAGGTATGTGTATTGTAAATGGATGTAAAAGTAATTTGCATAGAATCATATCTTCTCATCTGAATGTACCTGAAGCCCTAGATCTCTACCTTTGAGTCACAGTTATGATTCTCAATGACTTTGTTGGCAACAAGGCAAATAAAATTTGCACTACACTTTGCATTATGAAATCGCACAATACAAACTTGAGGTGTATAACTGATTGTTACATATATCAAATTACAAATGCACAGTTCTCTCTAAATTTTTCACAAGGGTGACCTTGCATAATTTCTTATGCATTCTGGAGCTGGGTTAAATATAAATTTATCATTTTACATTCAGATGGTAACAGTTACAAAGCTGCTGACTCATAAAAATTGCAAATATAGCAAGAGACCTGGATCTTAACTTGATTCATGATTTAGTGAACTTTTATGATAATTCATATAAGTTATTGAATTACTCTGTACTTTATATGTAGACTTGAACATACCTCCACTGGTTTGACCAGTGAATATTACTTTCTGAGATTGGCCTGCTTTATAATAATATTCCTCATTTAACTATCACCTTTCATCTAAAGATCTCAAAGCTCTGTACAAACATCAATCATTTAAATACTCCTCACACTTTTGCAAGGAAGTAATATATCATTATCGTCATTTTAGAGATGGATAGATTATGCCAGAGAAGTTAAATGACACACTGAGTGAGTGCAAAAAGCCAAGAATAGAATCTGGGAGTCCACAACCACAAGACATGCACTCCCTTTGGAAAATTTGTTTCAGCATCCAGACAAATTCATATTGACCTGCACATCAATAAAATTCATTTAAATACTAACAAGGACTGCTATAATTCTAGTCCTTAAACCACTATATTATGTAGGAACTTAAATGTCTCATTTCATTATTATAGGAATATAGATACTGCGATGCCAGATCAGATCAATGGTACATCTAGTCCAGCATCTTGTCCAAGTCCTTGTCTAAACTAGAAAAGTTAGAATCCATATTAAAACAAGTGCCAGCAATAATGCAGCTCATGGTAGATTTTTGTGGCAGGGCACTAAAAACACCTAAAGATTGCCTATACTAGTGCCTTAGCATTGATTCTACTACATCAGGGGCTCTCAACCTTTCAAAACTACTGTACCTCTTTCAGGAGTCTGATTTGTCTTATGTACCCCAAGCTTACAAAATCAGACATAAAAATATGGTGTTATAGCACACTATTACTGAAAAATCACTTCCTTTCTCATTTTACTATATAATTATAAAATAAATCAACTGGAAAATAAATATTGTACTTACATTTCACTGTATAGTATACAGAACAGTATAAACAAGTCATTGTCTGAATGCAATTTTAGTTTGTACTGACTTCGCTAGTGCTTTTTACTTGCCTAGTTTTACAACAGGCTACACATCTAGATGAGTTAATGTACCTCCTGGAAAGCCTTTGCATGTACATGAACCCCTGATGGAGAACCACTGTACTACATCATTGCTGGCTTTTGCTGCACTATGGATACTATTTGTTTTCAAATGGAGTAACCTCACCCTACTACCTATCAATTAATGGCTGGCTGATGCCTGACCCTTGAGTGTTATATCTCTTACAATTTTCAGTCATAACTCTGGATATTTACACAATCCATATAAAGTGCCCAATATGTGTTGTCTTAAACAAAAAGTAACTAGCCTCTGGACCTCACTGCTATAACATATCATTGAGACCAAGAGGTTAGCAGAAATCAAAAAAGTATTTCCTTTTATCAGTAATGAAAGGTATCAAATTTCAAAAGTGTCTCTTTATTCTTGTGTCATGAGGAATACTGAACAGGAGCAGGGCCAGCCCACAACATTTTGCACCTGAGGCAGGGAGCTAAAATGACACTCCCATACCCCCTCGCTTGGGCCAAACTTTGAAAGGTCTCATTTCTGCCTTCTTCCTGTTCTGCTCCTCTCATGGTACTGCTCTGCTATCTACCCCAATAAAGGAGAACTAACAACTTAAAATGCCTTGTTCAAAAATTGTAAGTAACACTTAACTTTCAAACGCCTGAACAGCAAATGTAACTTTTCTTGTCTGCATAGTAAACACTGGCATTTTTATCTGTTTGAATAATCAAAGTGGTGCTTCTTGGTTGCAAAGATTTGAATTGCTTTGTGAAGGTCCACATCTAGGCTAGCTCATGCTCTATTGAGACTGTTGCAAGGCCGACCAGCCTCTCCTGTGTCATTGTGGAGCGTAGAGGTGTTTTTATTAACTTCATCTTGGAGAAGCTGCGTTCTCCACTGGCAACTGTTACGGGAAGTGTTAGAAGTATGCACAGAGCAACAAAAGCATTTGGAAAGAGGGTGGTCATCTTATTTGTGCACATATATTCCAGAACAGCCTTTGGAGTTGAAATGTATCTTGAAAGGGCTTTCAGTTCATCACTCGCATCAATATTGCGCATGTCATCATGTGTCAACGCTGTCTCTAGTGCCCTGCATTGCTTGTGTAGGTCTTCTTCAGGTATAGTGAGGAGTTTGGGAATAGCATACAACATCCCAAATATACTGCTGTGTTCCTTAAGCTGCATGAAACATTCTTCAACTGACTGTATTGCACAATCTAGCACCTGGTTAAAGAATTCAACTTTGGATTGTTGTTTTGGGGTCTCTTATGGGATTATCCCGTGCCTCGTAATCAAAATGTCTTCTTCGGTGACTCTTGTATTCCTGAATGAGTGGGAAAATAGCTTCAGTGTGAAGTTCCTCTGCCAACTTCTGTGCACTCTTCAGAACGTTTTGAAATCCCTAATCTGACCAGTAAGACTGTATGTATGACTTTGCTTTGTCCAGTTGTTCCATTGCTCCAGATATATCAAGGTCAACAGCTTGGAGTCTCTTGCTTACAACATTTATTTCAAACAGTATGTCATGCCACAACACTAAGCCACACAGAAATTTGAAGTTATGTATGTATCTGGTGATTCCATTTCCCTCTGCCACTGTTCTCCCATGAACAGTTCCTGTCATAGCATTATCCTCCATAATGGCAACTATGGCATCATCTATTTTCTCAATTTGATGTTTGATAGGCTTTATCGCCTCCACTCGACTTTCCCATCATGTGGCATTCAGTGGTTTCAGTGTCACAGTGGATGTTCCCAGATGTTGCTTCAAAATTTGCCATCGATAAGATGATGCAGAGAAAAATACATAGATGCTTTGAATTACATTAAAAAATTCAGCAGCCTCACTGGAAGCTGATGCTGCCTCACTGACCACCAAGTTCAATGAATGAGAACCACATCGGACAAAAAAAAGCTTGAGGGTGTAACTCTCGGATCCGTATCTGCACTCCTCTGTTCTTTCCTCTCATGTTGGCACCATTATCGTAGCCCTGACCTTTCATGTCAGCTATCGGAATTCCCATATCTTCCAGCTTTTTAAGAAGCACATTTGTCATACCAGCTCCTGTAGTATCATCAGTGTCAATAAATTCTAGAAAAGGTTCTCTGACAGTCACCATTGCAGGGACATTTTCACTAGGTTCTGTTGTTGTTACAAAACACACCATTAAAGTCATTTGTTCCATATGGCTGATGTCAGATGTGCAGTCCAGAATAACAAAGTAATATCTTGTTGACTTCAGATCTGCCACAATCTTCTGTTTGACTTTTGTTGCCAGTAACTGTATGATCTCATTTTGAATTGTTTTTCCAAGGTAGTGGTGTGTGTACATTTCTTGGGTGGTGACTCTTCTTAGATGCTTCTGGAGTACAACATCAAACTCAGCCATCAGCTCCACAATTTTAAGGAAGTTTCCATTGTTTGGCACATACAGCTGATCTGAAGTGCCATGCAGTGCTAGGTTTTGGGTAGCAAGCATTCTCACAATGGCAATGAGCCTTTTCAGAATATTTTGCCAGTAAAGAGACACTGATGCAATCTTCTGTTGATACTGGTCATCTATGGTGGCCTTTAACCTTAGTCTCATCTCAAGCTCTTTCCACCTATGAAATGCTGTCTGATGAATGCCTTCTCATGGCATGCCAGATTTCTAGCCAGATTTTTCCAGTCTTTTGTTCCTGTAGAATCTAATGTGGCTGGAACATTAGACTGGAAGAGTTTACAACAAACACAGTATGCAGCATTCTGGGTTTTTGAGTACATAAACCACGGCCTCTCCACTTTGTCACCATTGGGGATTTCACGCCAGTAATGTGTTGGATGGAAACTTCTATTTTCATTGTCTTTAGGGAACATGAAGTTTTTCACTTGCTGTGGCCCACGCAGTACAAGGAAGTCCCTCAGGCGACTGCTCAGGTGGGTCCACAGTCCTGGATCATCTAGACTTAAGGAACTAAACTCAGCAGCAGCTGTTTCTTGCACCTTCACCACACTCTTCTCTGATCTACACTTTTCTTCAGGAATGTGCATGGTTACATCCATTTGAGATGGAGATATGGATGCTGCAGTAGCTGTCAGGTCACCTGCACTCTAACCTGAAGATCAGGCATCTCCTCACTACTCACATCCTCACTGGGACCAGAAGGCTCACCGTGAACATTTGTGTCTATGTATCTCAGGGGAGCTCCTTCCTGTTTAGATAGAAAAGCTTCTTTTGCTTTCTTTCTTTTTCTGAATGCTGCCCCAGAGGGGCGTTTTCTTCTTTCACTCATGACTGAGGCCTTGTCTACACTACGAGAGTAGTTCGATTTTACTTGCATCGAATTTTTGGAATCGATATTGCAAAGTCGAACGTGTGTGTCCACACTAAGGACAGTAATTCGACTTTGTGAGTCCACACTAACGGTGAAAGCGTCGACATTCGAAGCGGTGCACTGTGGTCAGCTATCCCACAGTTCCCGCAGTCCCCTCTGCCCATTGGAATTCTGGGTGTAGCCGCAAAAGCCTTCTGGGTAACAAAATGTGTCCAGGGTGCTTTTGGGTAACTGTCGTCATCCGTCCATCACTCCCGCCCTCCCTCCCTGAAAGCGCCGGTGGGAAATCAGTTTGCGCACTTTTCCAGTCATTGACAGCGCGGACGCCACAGCACTGCGAGCATGGAGCATGCTGCGACCATCGCTGCAGTTGTGGCCGCTCTCAACGCCTCGCAGCTTATCATACAGGTTTCCCTGAGGCAGATGCAGAAAAGTCAGGCGAGGAGGCTACGGCACCGCGGTGATGGCCTGAAGTCTGAGAGTAGCACAGACCTCTCAGAAAGCACGGGACCCAGCGCCGAGAACATCACGGTGGCAATGGGTCATGTTGATGCTGTGGAACGGCGATTCTGGGCACGGGAAACAAGCACTGAGTGGTGGGACCGCATAGTGCTGCAGGTCTGGGATGAATCCCAGTGGCTGCGAAACTTTCGCATGCGGAAGGGAACTTTCCTGGAACTTTGTGAGTTGCTGTCCCCTGCCCTGAAGCGCAATGACACCCGGTTGCGAGCTGCACTGACTGTCCAGAAGCGAGTGGCCATAGCCCTCTGGAAGCTTGCAACGCCAGACAGCTACCGGTCAGTGTCAAACCAGTTTGGGGTGGGCAAATCTACCGTGGGGGTGGTTGTGATGCAAGTAGCAAAGGCAATCGTTGATGTACTGCTGCCAAAGGTAGTGACCCTGGGAAACGTGGAGGCGATCATAGATGGCTTCGCAGCGACGGGATTCCCAAATTGTGGTGGGGCCATAGATGGAACTCACATCCCTATTCTGGCACCGGACCACCAGGCCACCCAGTACATTAACTGAAAGGGCTACTTTTCCATGGTGCTGCAAGCACTGGTGGACCACAGGGGACGTTTTACCAACATCTACGTGGGATGGCCGGGCAAGGTTCATGACGCTCGTGTTTTCAGGAACTCTGGTCTGTTTAGACGGCTGCAGCAAGGTATTTACTTCCCGGACCACAAAATAACTGTTGGGGATGTGGAGATGCCTATAGTCATCCTCGGGGACCCAGCCTACCCGCTAATGCCCTGGCTCATGAAGCCCTATACTGGCACCCTGGACACTGAAAAAGAACTCTTCAACTACCGGCTGAGCAAGTGCAGAATGGTGGTGGAGTGTGCTTTTGGCCGTCTCAAGGGGAGATGGAGAAGCTTACTGACTCGCTGTGATCTCAGCGAAACCAATATCCCCATTGTTATAGCAGCCTGCTGTGTGCTCCACAATCTCTGTGAGAGCAAGGGGGAGACCTTTATGGCGGGGTGGGAGGTTGAGGAAAATAGCCTGGCTGCTGATTATGCACAGCCAGACAGCCGGGCGATTAGAAGAGACCAGCGGGAAGCGCTGTGCATCCGGGAGGCTTTGAAAGCTAAGTTCCTGAATGAGCAGGGTAACCTGTGACTTTAAAGTTTGTGTACAGAGAAGCTGAACCTGCCCCCGTTTCTTTACCCAGTTAATGTTGACTATCCTATCCAGTTACATACCCCCTTCACCCCCCTTCCAACACACGTTTCGAAATAAAAATAGTTCTACTTTGTTAATGCACACCGTTTTCTTTAATACTGTTTTTGCGGGAATTTTTTAAAACTCGGACGCAGACTGTGGTGCGGAGCGGGTGTAGTATAGTGACGCGAATGAAGCTTCTAAACTCAAGGATTGACAGGCTCCGCTGCGGTGGGATGGTTGTTTCAACGGAGCCTGTCACCCCTCCTGATCGGGACTGTGTGTATGGGGGGGGCTATGTGACTTTGTGGCAGGGGGAGGACGGTTACAGATCCCCTGCTGCATGGCTCTGTGATCCTGCATAAGGACCGCTGCTTAAGATCTGTAACTGCCCTCCCCCACCACAAAGTCACAGAGCAACCCACCCCCCACCACATAACATGAAAACCACCTCCCAGACTAACCAGGGTAACTAGTCACTGCATCACTGCACTGTGTATGTGCCCTGCTGCTGTACCTGCCCCCGACTATGTACCCTGCCAAAGGAGACTGTCCTGTCCAATTACCAACCCCCTTTCCCCTCCTCCTCCAAAAGAACATGATTGAAACAGTAGTTAACAGAAACGTATTTTTTATTATCAACTACACATGGAACTGGGAGGTGAAACTTGGACGGGGGCTTGTGTCAGGCGGGAAGGAAAGAACTTTTCAAATTTTGGGGAATGAGAGCCTTCTGCTACTAGAGCTCTCTGCAGGGGTGGAGTGACAGTTAGCACGGACTCTGCCGCCTCTCCTTCTTTGCACTTTGGGTGAGGTGGGTATGGGACTTGGTGGCGGGGGAGGGCGGTTAGAGATAGACTGCAGCAGGGCTCTGTCCTCCTGCCTCCGTTCCTGCAGAACATCCACAAGGCGCCGGAGCGTGTCTGTTTGCTCCCTCAGTAGTCCAAGCAGCATTTGAGTCGCCTGCTGGTCTTCCTGCCGCCACCTCTCCTCCCGATCCATGTTGGCTTGGTGCATTTGGGTCAAGTTCTCCCGCCACTGGGTCTCCTGTGCTGCCTGGGCTCGGGAACAGGCCATAAGCTCCGAGAACATGTCCTCCCGTGTCCTCTTCTTCCTACGCCTAATCTGCGCTAGCCTCTGGGAGTGTGATGCCAGGCTAGGTTGTGAGACAGTCGCAGATGGGGCTGTGGAAATGGGAAAAAGGGAGTGAATTCCTCAGAAAGATAAATGTAGTTGTGAACAAAGAACATAGTCTTTCTTGTGAACAAGACCATGCACAGCACCTATCACATGCGCACTCAGCACAAGGTCGAATTCTCGGCCTTCGCATTCAGTGCCTGGGGTCTTGCACAGCACATTTGAGAAGCGGGGCAGCACAATGGAATTTCTGTTGCAGGCAGACATGGTAGGCCGTAGACTTGTGGCAGTGTAAAACTTTTATATTACCACTGGCCTCATTTCACATTTAAAGCAATGTCAGTCCCTGCTGCCAGCAATCCGGCAAGCGGGAACTCTGCCCCTGTCCCACCCCCTCGCAGCTGTCCCCGGGAACGATCCCTTTCGGCTGCCCCTCTCCCGCCTCCACCGCGTGGCTGCAAACCAGCGGTTACAGTTCTGTAAAGGAACGGGCAAGCAGTCCCAACACTAACATTCCCCTACCTAATTCAAAGCAGGTCACCATGAGCGACATCACCCTGATGAGGATCTCTGAGAGCGAGAGAGAGAGAATGCTCCGGGAAAAGCTCCAAAGACCAGGGCCGTATGCCGCCCTGCTGTGCAGAGCAATGATTCCCGAGTACTTGATAGTCTTGTGGCGCGGCAACGTGTCGTACTTCGGAGGACCCAATAAGGCCGCTCTCCCCAGGAACCTCATGCAACGGCTTTCCAATTACCTCCAGGAGAGCTTCATCGAGATGTCCCAGGAGGATTACTGCTCTATCCCCGGACATATAGACCGCATTTTACTGTAGCTGCAGTAGCAGGGACTAAACAGTTGAGCGGCTTGGGCAGGACAATCACGGAAAACCGGACATTGCTAGATTTTTTTTCAAAACTTGCACTGCCCATGACTGAACCGTTAAGCGCCTAGGGCAAAGTAATCATGAACAACCCATTGTTTTAATTGTTAATATTCCTGTTCTGTTAAAAATAAATGTTTAGATGTTTACAACACTTACTGGCTGATCCTTCCCCAGATTCTGTGTCCGGGGTAACGGCTGGGGACGTTTGGTAGGGGATCTCTGTAAGGGTGATGAAGAGATCCTGGCTGTCGGGGAAATCAGCGTTGTGAGCGCTGCCGACTGCCTCGCCCTCCTCATCTCCTTCCTCATCTTCCCAGTCCCCTAACATGTCCGAGGAACCGGCCGTGGACACTATCCCATCCTCAGAGTCCACGGTCACTGGTGGGGTAGTGGTGGCGGCCGCACCGAGGATGGAATGCAGTGCCTCGTAGAAACGGGATGTCTGGGGATGGGATCCGGAGCGTCCGTTTGCCTCTTTGGTCTTCTGGTAGCCTTGTCTCAGCTCCTTGATTTTCACGCGGCACTGCGTTGCATCCCGGCTGTATCCTCTCTCTGACATGTCTTTAGAGATCTTCTCATAGATCTTTGCATTCCGTTTCTTGGAGCGCAGCTCAGAAAGCACGGACTCATCGCCCCACACAGCGATGAGATCCAAGACTTCCCGATCAGTCCATGCTGGGGCCCTCTTTCTATTCACAGACTGCACGGCCATCACTGCTGGAGAGCTCTGCATCGTTGCCAGTGCTGCTGTGATCACCACGATGTCCAGACAGGAAATGAGATTCAAACTGGCCAGACAGGAAAAGGAATTCAAATTCAAATTTTCCCGGGGCTTTTCCTGTGTGGCTGGTCAGAGCATCCGAGCTCGTACTGCTGTCCAGAGCATCAACAGAGTGGTGCACTGTGGGATAGCTCCCGGAGCTATTAGCGTCGATTTCCATCCACACCTAGCCTAATTCGACATGGCCATGTCGAATTTAGCGCTACTCCCCTCGTCGGGGAGAAGTACAGAAGTCGAATTAAAGAGACCTCTATGTCGAACTAAATAGCATCGGAGTGTGGACGGGTGCAGGGTTAATTCGATGTAATGGCGCTAACTTCGACATAAACGCCTAGTGTAGACCAGGCCTGATGTTCTGTGCCAGCTATAGTGCCTCTCAACACTCAATTGAAGGGGAAAAATAAGCAGGCTGGTACCAGGGCCTGAGTGAGGGAAGATATCAGCGTCTTAAGGGCCTAACTGTCTCCTACTACTTCTGTTGACTGCCTGTTCTCAAGTGGGTTGAGGGAAGCTGCAGGAAAAAGGAAGCTCCCTGAGAAGCTGGTGTTAATCAGTCCAGGCTCCTGGGGGTGCTGGAGAAGTACATAAGAGGCTCCTCCTCCTCTCTCTCCCTGCAGCTCCTGCTGCTTTCTGTTATTCCCTCTCTCCTTTTCTCCTGCCTGCCTGTTATGTCTCTTGTGCCTTCGTTCGTCCAGCACAGCACTCCACCATCTCTGTGCATCTAGAGCAGAGAGAATACATATGCACCAGGAGCAGACATAATTTTCTACCCTCTGGGTCCTAGTGGCGCTTCCCCACAGTCTGGCACCTGAGGCGGACGCCTCAGTTCGCCGCATGGTAAGGCCAGCCCTGAACCGGAGCAACTTATTTGCCTTCTGTTTCTTATTGCTACACCATATACCTTAACCATAGTCACTCATCACAGCTGGGATTTTCAAAAGAAAATAAGTCTCCTTTCAAAGTCCTAGGACTCCTCTCCAAACTAAAAACAAATCTTTGTCCTAATCTTTTCAGACACTCCTCAAACAAAGTTTCTTTGTGCATCTAATCAAAGGGACGCCTGTCTCCCAAACCCTTCTATTTCCAACATAGTTTCCCGAGATAAGGTGACAAGAAAGACCATATTTCAGGTGTACGCTCAGTTTATAAATATACACCAAACAAAAAAACAAAAACAAAAGAATCACCACCCCACACATACACCAACTATGTTGTGACGCAGACAGGTGTGCTACACTGTGTAACATTGACAAACTACATAAGTAAGGAAATGGATTCATGTACATACTCTCGTCTTTCATCCACAGGCACACGCCTCTCCATAACCACAGTTACCAGACATCAAAGCCCACACACCCTAACCTTAACTCTACTCCCTAAACCTTCCCTTTCTACCCAGCTTTTTACCAAATGAACCTCTTAATATTCCTAAATGGTGGATGTTTTATGCATGTGTGAGTTGATTTGGGAGAAGATCATTTGGTAAAAGGTGTGATGGAAGTCTGGTATCCCGGGGGCAGAGTTAAGGTTGTGGTGTATGGGTTATGTTAGTTGTGGTAATAGGGTACATATCAATACATATGTACAAATGATAAATATATATCTATGTACCTGTATATATACATATAAAACTATTAACTTTGAAAGTTTTAGGTCAATAGTGAAAGAATGCTAAATTTGGATGCTTATCTAGAGGCACCTTAAAAGGGTCTGATTTTATGAAAGTGCTAAGTGCCTGCTTTCTGAAACCAAGTTCATTCTAAAGTGTATCAAATTAGGCACCAAAAATTTGAGCCATCCAAAAATCACTAGTCACTTTTGAAAGTGTTTTATCACTACATATTGAACACACAGACAATATAAAGTGGTCACCCATTTTAAAAATCCAACTAGTTCTACAGTTCATTTTGCACATATCCTATGCAAAAGGCAGGGAGAAACTGTGGTCTCTCAGATACAAATATGTGGTGACTTTAGAATATTGCCCACTATATTTGTAAAACCCATTGATATTAGTTCTATAAATAATTCTAAAAATGTAACAAAAGTTACCCCGAAACAAAATATAATGAGGGCAAACAACCAAGGAAAGGATAATTGGATTTTTCTCAGGCTATGCTCATCTGCAGACTATAAATGCTGTCTGGTTACACTTGAATATTGTCAATTTGCATGTAGCTAGGAGCACCACGAACATATTAGATCATGACTCCTGACACTAAGTGCTCTTTTAGACTTCTAGCATTTCATACTGGAATTAGTTGACTGGGCATACTTAAACACATAAAACTATCATTTTGTAGGGCTATAAATCAGAGGAAATTATTCCTAATACACTTTTAAATTTGAGTGTATATGTATTTGATCAAGTGTTTTCAGTAAGCAAAAGCTAACTACACGCTATATGTGCAATAGATGCTTATGCCTTGCCTGGTGACAAACAATCACTGAGACATTGGTATTCAGACAGTAAAGTGCTTGTCAAGATCAAAATGCTAATCATTGCTTGCTGGGAAATTCAGTTGCTCCCAGCTGTAGTGAAAGCAGCATGTAGCTAGGAGCAGCTGCAGCATATTATTAGTACCTAAGTCTTAACTGGAGTAGTATCCCTGTGCAAGATATATCAGAAAATGGTCACCAATGAGTCCAGGAAAATGTACAGACCACGTAAATACAGTGCTTGTACTAACCATTAAAAATATCCAGAACTGGTATCAGAAGTCCTGTAATTCTTAAATTAGATCATAGTTTCATCCAGCAGCAAAACTAATGCATTTTCTGGGATTTCCTGTAATGCTTCCCCCTCCTTATCTCCCCCGCCCCCAATAAACCTACTGCATCCATCGAAGATAAAAGTCATAAATGCCATTCAGTTAGCTGGTTTAAGGTTTGGAAGGTAAATTATAATAAAACAAATGCCTTTCTCATCTTTGTATTTTGCATGATATTCTTCCCACGGGGGGTGAGGAGGAGAGAGAGCAAAATTACATTTTCATTAAATCTCTGCCTCTTTAGAAATAATATATAAAATTAAAATCTATAAATATTTAATCAAAAAATGAATATGTGAAAATGCTTTGTATGTCAGAACATAGCCAGAAATGAGTCCAGGGATACAAAAACTGTTCTCATAAAATTTCTAGCAATGTTAGACACTGAAACAATCATAAGAAAAAAATAGATGATGTACCACAGGATACAAACTATGGCCCTTTTCCACAGTCAGAGCTATGCAGGTGGATCCATGTGCCAGTGTGAAGCTCCATTGACTTTAATGGCACTCCATACAGGTATAACTCTGCCTGCATGGCACTGGCTGCAGAATCAGGGACTAAAACATCACTCACACTATCATGCAAAACAGGAATTGCTTGGACACACTAAACTACCATACACATTACCTCCAGATCGGCAATTATGTTTATTATGTAATTGTGTTGAAATCAGTCTATTCTAATCCTAGCTACCTGTCAGAAAGTCATTGTGGCCACAAAGACCTAATAAAAGGCTTTTTTATTAAAAAACATTCTTATAAACATGTAACTTTTAAATGTACAATAAAATATTGCATCAAATCCCAACTCTCACAGAACTGATCAGGTCAGCCAAGCATATTGCCTCCACCAGCCTCCCCTCCTCTGAGTACCAGCCACTATCTGCCAGAATTGTGGGGAAATCTGCCTCCTCAATCAAAGCTAACCACAGGAAGGAGCCTTTTCACCTGCAGAGGGATGTCACATTATCCCCCACAAACTTAGCATCCCATGCCTAGTCGAGATCCAAGATGATAATACTTTTCCCTAGCTAAACTCATTTATTAGAGAGATGCTGCTCAGGAATCTAACATTAGGAGTGTCATGTGATATTTGGTTGGGTCCACAAGCAAAAGTTAGATGAGAGTTCCCTGCCACACACAGTCTGCCCCTTTAGCCTCATGAACCCCAAATATCCAACCAGTCTATGCCACACTTCCATTGTGGTGCTGACTCCCTCCAGAATCTGAGTTCAAAACTGTGCCCATCATGCCATTAGACACTTTGTAGGCAATATCTCTGTTTCAGTTTGATGGGTTTTCTACAATGTGATAGTGAATTATACTTAACTGGATTGAAATATTAGAATACTTTATCTTTCCATATTCTGTATTCATTTGTACTTCGAGGCATTTTCATAGAATCATAGAATAGCAGGGTTGGAAGGGACCTCAGGAGGTCATCTAGTCCAACCTCCAGCTCAAAGCAGGATCAATTCCCAACTAAATCATCCAGGCGAGGGCTTTCTCAAGCCTGACCTTAAAAACCTCTAAGGAAGGAGATTCCACCACCTCCCTAGATAACCCATTCCAGTGCTTCACCACCCTCCTAGTGAAAAAGTTTTTCCTAATATCCAACCTAAACCTCCCCTGCTGCAACTTGAGACCATTACTCCTTGTTCTGTCATCAGGTACCACTGATATGTTCATGTTCATGTTCAAGGCTGATGGCATATCACTGATATGACACAAATCTGCCCTTCATACAGAGGGAGGAGGGGAGAAAAGAAAAGAAAACTAGTTGCAAAGGAACAGAGAAAATCTGAATGTAACATCAATGAAACTTATTATACCTGCAGGACCAAAAAGTTATTCCCACCCCACAACCCCAGTGACACACCATAAGAATGTCTAATAGCAAGAAAAAAATAACACTTCTTCTGGAAAATTATGGTTAGTGTCTACTAAACAAGTATCACAAACACGAGGAAAGGGAACTATCTATATTCATCTAGAACACTTTTGTTCCCATCATGGTGGAATTAGGCATTTACAGTAATGGTAATCCCTCATGAAGAAAGAAAGTTTTCACTAACAAAGTACCCAATAATACTTCTAATCATTCACCCAATAAAATAATTAAGACTACATGTGGGCCAGAGAGAGAATAATCAAGTAACACCACCTAATGCAGATTTTCTAAGTAATCAAGCAACATCTAAAATGAGTTATACTTATAATATTGAATATTTTAAGAGAGAAAAAAATTGCGTAACTATGATGGTCTACTCTGTTGCTAGAGACATGTTTCCAGGACACACTGAGCTTACCTTTTCAAGTATTTAATATTAAAGACAGTTGCATTAAACAATGGAGAAGATTGTTTCAAAATTATCTGTTATTCCATCTCAGAGTTAATTCACAGCATGCTTATTAATTGCTGATAATAAATGGTTTCTTTGGGATTGTTATTTGATCTGCAAAGAATGGAAATATAGTTAGATGGATATAAGACCCAGTTCAGTCTACCTTGAATAGGAAGACTGAAGTCAGACTGAAGTTAGTGGATTCTCTTGTTTAAGGAGCACCAATCTGGGCTTGTACAAAATACTGTAATTATCACAGTCGCTATTCTGTAGTTATGTTTACAAAAATTGATTATACTCACTGTTTTATGTGCTTTAACTTCCCAACACATTGACCTTTGGGGCTGACTTACTATTCTCTCTCTCTCTCTCCCCCTTTTGAGTTGGCTTCAAGGGAAGTATATAAAGGAGTTAGTCATACTAGTGGGAATAGAGATTGGGCAACTTGAATCGTGCAATTGAAGTAAAGCACTCCCGCTGAGTTTAGCCCCGGAGTAACCACACATCTCTGTTATTTCTCCTACACTTACATTATATAATGTATTTTTTTCCCTTTAAGTACTTAAAGAAAAAAAAAAGTGGTCTTGCACTCATAATAAAATCAACGGGACTTCTATATAGAAAAGCCTTGAAGGATCAGGCCCTTAATTTTGTCAGACTCTCTAACAGTGTTACTACTCAACATTGTAATGTAGGGAGATAATTGTATTGCAACTAAATTTTCTATCGCTCCCTAATTTTGAGTGTGGTAGTTGAAGAACATCCATCCCAGAGGACATGCTTGTTCTTGCACTTTAAATAAGCCATTTCGCAAATTAATTTTCTACATAATTCTCAATAAATGCATGCTAACTAGATGCTATAAACATGTTCCATTGAGCTTCAGTGCATCTACTGTATATCTTTATACACAGTGTTTTTCCATATAAGTTCCATGATGAACTATATTGTCCCTTGAAGTAGTCTAAATATCAGATATTATACCTCTAAAATGTTTCTTTATAGATTAACATCTATATCATTCTGATGTTATTTCTGAAAGGAACATCAAGTATGTTTTCAAAGACAGCGTTACATTTCCTTGGGTATTTGCATGTTGAATTCAAAGACTAAAACTGACATGTTATTCTGGCAACAGGCAATTTTTTGAATAATCAGATCTTGAGCGCCATTCTGAGCTGCTTGAACAGTAATATGTTATAGCAGAATTGCTCAGTGTCAACTACTACAAAATTTATAACTCATTCTATGAAGGTGAAGTCACTTGTTTTCCTCTCTTGTTTACGTGAAGAGATGCATCCAATTTTTTCTTTAATTTTATTTTAAGTTAGCCCAGTCATTTGACTGTTTTAGAGCAGCAAAGCACTTTTATGACAAAGCAAATAAGCAATTCCAACAAACAGATTTTAAACTAGATTTGGATGGTTCTTTTGACACTATATAGTTTTGCAGGTCCAATAAGTCACCAGAATTATCTGGAAGAGACTAGAACTATTAAGCAGCCTCAGTAATATTATGTAGGAATAACAAATATATAACTGCTAATTAAATCTACTAAATGTCTTTCTTTTGACCTTGTCCCGAAGTTCAAATACAGACTTGAAAACCTCTGAAGCTGTGAAGCAGGGAGTAATTTTGGATTTGAGATTGGGGGCAAACCCTTCTCTAAACAAGTTTCAAATCCCTTAATAGTTTAGGACTAGTCTATGACCCTGATCCAGTAACATACTTAATGAGATTAAGTACATGCTTACATTTAAGCATGTACTTATGCCTTGATGGACTGGTGTCTAGGGAACCACCAGTTGACCTCTGTCCATTAAGGAAATTAAGATCAGTAGCTTTGAATCTGATGACTACATCTCAAGAAAGCTCATGACCAGGGGCAGCTCTATGTATTTTGCTGCCCCAAGCATGGCAGTCAGGCGGCTTTCGGCGGCGCACCTGCAGGAGACTGCTGGTAACGCGGATTTGGCGCCATGCCTGCCGGGGGTCCCGCAGCTTCGGTGTACCCACCGCCGAAGCCGCGGGACTGGTGGACCTCCCACAGGCATGCCGCCAAAGGGTTCCTAACTGCCGCCCTCACAGCGACCGGCAGGCCGCCCCCGGCACGCACTTGGTGCGCTGGTGCCCGGAGCCACCCCTGACCATGACCCACGCTTTGATCACTTGAAGATTATGATTCAAATCCTTCACTGTAGTGCAGCCATTTTGTGCTGTACTGTCAGTGGGATCTGGCTTTAAAGCTGGTTTAACCAGTCCATGGAGGTTCATATAAGGGGCTAAAGGAAATCCTCCCACAGGACAGAGCTAATGAAAAGACTGTTATGCCACTTCCCTGCTGCCAGTATACCAGGGAAAAGGTGTTGAGGCCTGGGAGCCTATGCAGATGGTGATCCTTGCTACATTTTTGGTCCCCATGGGCATTGCAGCCCAATGTAAGTGAGAGGAGTATGCAAGTTGCTTTAGCAGAAAACACGGGAATTCAGTTGCACAAGGGTCAGTAGAGAGAAATATTAAAAAAAAAGACTTAAGGTGTTGGAGGGAGGAAAAGTTTTGGTTTGGTCACATGTGTTGGCTGACAGGCTTGTGTGCGCTAGGATGGAATTTGGTGCTATTTTTCTTTAATAAGGTCTACATTTGCATGTAACAGAAAAACCTTAGGATACACATCTTTGTGTGTGCTTTAAAAAGTCAAACTAGGATTTCTTTGAAACACAGGATGTTTATTCATGAATATAAATTCCACTCAGTAAGGAACTGACTGCATTCATTAACAGATTTGCATAAAATGCTCAGATTTTGTGGTGAATACACTGATTTTCCAAGATGTTTTGCAGAAGGAAATTTGAAATATTAATATATTGTGCCTGGCAGGGAGGAATACATCAAATTTTGCAGTATTAAAGTTTAAGAAAATACAAATAAAAAGGTATTCTATTTCCTTGTAGTTTATATGTGAATGGACAAAGTGCACAGAAAAGGTAAGTATTTTATGAGTTAGGAATTTCCAGACAGTAAAAAACAAACACCACCATCCTTCTCCCTACTCACCAAGTATTCTGAAAAGGTCCTTACAGTTTTTGTCATCAACCAGATTTAATTTCAGCTCTGACTAATGTTCCCAGATTATAATACAGAAATTTCCTCCTATTTCAATGATCGCTGACAATCACAAAATAAATTGATGTTGGAACACAGTTCATTTTTATCATCTGAATAGGTTTTCCTCTCTTTCAGGGAAGAAGGTGTTATTCTCGTTTGATACAAAGGATTTCCTCCCCACCCCCAAAAGTGTTAGTGATGTTTGTATATTAAAAGGGACCAGATCCCTCGCTTTTTAAACTATATGTGTACTAATATATATGATTTAAAAAACAAACAAAAGTAAGTATTTTTCCCCACACAACGCAGTAAACCTGTGGAACTCCTTGTCAGAGGATGTTGTGAAGGCCAAGACTATCAGGGTTAAAAAAAGAACTAGATAAGTTAATGGAGGATAGGTCTATCAATGCCTATTAACCAGGAATGGTGTCTCTAGCCTCTATTTGCCAGAAGCTGGTAATGGACAACAGAGGATGGATCACTTCATGATTACCTGTTCTGTTCATTCCCTCTGGGACACATGGCATTGGTCACTGTTGGAAGACGGGCTACTGGGCAGGATGGACCTTTGGTCTGACCCAGTATGGCCTTTCTTATGTTATGTACTAATGAATTACTGTGATAAAGTTTTAACAGACAATGTAAATCAGTGAAAGCTCATAAGTGATCAAATAGGAGATAGGATTTCAGAATAAGTAATGATTATGCTAACAAATGGAATGAGCTATCAGGTAATGCTTTTTTTAAATGTAAGAAAAATGTTACATCAACCAGTGACGTTAAAAGAAAATGGTGCCGTACAGAATACGAAACAGCATGCATCTGAATGGTTAACAATTCATCCTACATTTAGCAGTTTACAAATAGGTCTTTGTAGCTTATTTTCTGAAATAACAGTTCACACACACAAAACTTGATAGACCAGAAGAAAAAAAAAATTCCATAACTAGAACTGTTTGGGAATTTTTTGGTGAAATGCTTTTCCACTTGAACATGCTGATTAAGCAAAACTGAACAACTTTTTTTGCAAATATATATTGGTTTTCACAAAAGGTTTCTCAGGTCCAGATTGGAATTACTTTTCAAAGTGGAAGAGAACCATCCCAGAATAGCCAGTAGACCAATGGTCTTCCTCATCCCAGCTGAATGCCCTAACAACCAGAATAGTGTCAGTGTCTCTCTGGTCCATTTAGTTATTAATGTGGAACAGCTTCAACAGGAGAGACTGAACCTGGAGCCTGGTGATTAGGGCATTTGTGAGACCGAGATTTGTGAGACCCAGAGTCTAGCTCCTGCTTCAAATCAGTCAGAGCAGTGACTTGGTCTTTGAATGTTTCAGTTAGCTGAAATTTTTTTTTGCTTTGGAACAACCCAAAATTTGTTCATAATTATTATTATTAGGTTCACCAAGTGACCAACTATGAACAGTTATTTGCATAGCTCTACTTTGGAGCATGTTAGTCAATTCAGACTCCTTCAAGTTCAGAATCTACTGAGTCTGTCCTCCTCCAAGTACAGATGATCAGTTGATACTGTTGACATTTTTAGTTAAGCATCTGCCTAAATGCCTTGTGGAGGGGGGAAAAACGTCTAAAGAACAAACAAGAAAATAGCTCTATGCAAAATATGTTTCACTTGAAAGATATGTACATATTTATAAAAGTGCAATTTTTCCATAACAATCAGGCATGGGAAGGTAAGAGCATCAGCTGAAAAATACAAGCAGATGGTAATTAAGATGCACAAGCAATGAAAACATCTAAAAGTAATAACACCAGTACCAGAACCAGGATGATATTCAATGAAACTGTCACATCAAGAGTTAGAGGAAAGGAAGGATTGACCAGTGGCTAGGGTGCTAGTCTGGGATTCAGAAAACAAAGCTTTAACTCCCTGTTCTGTCAGACTTCCTGTGTGATCTTTAGCAAGTGACTTGAAATTGCAAGTTAGGCAATAAGGCACTTTTGAAAATCCCACTAACTTAGCTCCATTTTTAGGCACCAAAATACCTTTAAGAATCTGGCCTTTAATCTCTCTCTGTCCCTCACTCCCCTATCTGTAAAATGGGAATAGTAGCACTTCACTTCTTTACAAGGGTGTTAGGATGATAAACACAAAGTTTGTGAGGGTCTCAGATACTTACATGTCCCTGATTACCATTGTATCTTAGGGCTTGGCTACACTTGTGAGTTAGAGAGCATTAAAGCAGCCCCAGGCGCCCTAACTCACTACCCGTCCACACTGGCAAGGCACGTAGAACACTCTGACTCCAGGGCTAGAGCGCTCCTGGTACTCCACCTCAGCAAGAAGATTAACATTTGGTGCGCATTGGCTGAAACGCTCGGGCATCAGTGTAAAGAAGGTGTTGCATTACTGCGCTCTGATCAGCCTCCGGAAACATCTCATAATCTCCTTAAGTCAAGTGGCCACTCTTGTCATTGTTTTGGAATCCCTGCAGGCATGCCAATATGCCCTTTGGAAGCTCTGTTTCTGACAGTCGGCATGCTTATCTGCTCCAAGACAAAGCAACCATTACTGTGGAATGCTGTGTGAGAGAGAGAGAGAGAGAAAGCCTGGGGGGCGGGGGGGGGGAAGAGGAGGGTCTGTTGCTGTCTGAACTTACAAGACAGCATGCTGACAACCCCTCAGCCCCCCACCCCAAAAAAACCCCACTCTTTCCCCCCACATTACACACAACACACTCCCTGTCACACTCCACCGCACCCACCTCATTTGAAAACCACAATGCACTGCTCTCTATGGCCATTGCAAGAGCTGCTAATGTGGCTCTGCCAGTGTGCTTGCAGCTGTCAGTGTGGACAGATTGCAGCACTTTCCCTACATGCTCTATGAAGGCTGGTTTAACTCAAATCGCTCTACATCTGCAAGTGTAGCCATACCTTTAGACAGAAGTTTTGGAATAGAATTTCAAATCTCGATAATCTTTGTTGTTTAATTTTTAAAACCACTAACAGAGTGGCCCTTTAAGGGTAATGTTGAATAGCTTGTAGCATTAAGGATTTGACATCCTCATTTTCAGAAAGCATCTTTCACCATACTTAGTTTGATGAGACAAGCGATTTGAAAAAAGAGTTGTGTGGACCATTAGGTGAGAAGGTTCAATATTCTTACTCATTTTAATTAAAAAGACCTAATCTAAAGTTACAAAGAAAACAATGGGTGTTCTCCTTCTATCAAAGAAAGTTAGATTCTTTTGATCCAAAGTTAAAAAAATAATAAAACGCTGTCTTCTAAGCTGCCAATTGCAGGTGTTATTTTAACGTTTGTTTGCACATTTCCATCTTGAAGTTAGTTTGTCACACTTGACACTACAGGCTGCTGCTATCACTACTTTAATGCTCCAATGGAGCCCAGTTGGATCCATTTCTTGGAAGTGGATGAAACTTCTTTTTAGTCAGTAAATGCACTGCTATTTTTCTAGCTCTCCTTTTGTTTTATACTATATATCATATGCCTCATGACTGGTACATCTTCTACATCCAATAATTCTATTATGTGCCCCAATGTAGAATTATAAATTTTGTCACACTAGTTAATTTGAATACCCAAGGGTCCTGTAGAGCAGTGGTTCCCAAACTTGTTGTTCTGCTTGTGCAGGGAAAGCCCCTGGCGGGCCGGGCTGGTTTGTTTACCTGCCGCATCTGCAAGTTCGGCTGATCAGGGCTCCCGGTGGGTGCGGTTCGCCGCTCCAGGCCAATGGGGGCTGCGGGAAGCAGCACGGGCCGAGGGACGTATTGGCTGCTGCTTCCCGTAGCTCCCATTGGCCTGGAGCAGCAAACCGCGGCCAATGGGAGCCACGATCGGCTGAACCTGCAGGTGCAGCAGGTAAACAAACTGGCCCGGCCCACGAGGGGTTTTCCCTGCACAAGCAGTGGAACAAGTTTGGGAAACACTGCTGTAGAGAATTAGACAAGAGTTAAGTTCTCAGTACTTATCCCCTCATCTTTTCATTTTAGTTCCTGTGTTGCACTTGTACAGCAGCCCTGGCCAGTCCTCTGATCCATCGCCTCTTTTTTTTGATAGAGGTTCTATTGGTTTCTCATGAAGGATCAGGACAGCTGGAGATTGCTTTACATTTCCCCTCCTTCATGATAACTTTGGTGTTCCTAAGACCATTTAGGCTGTGACCATGTGAGTCCCAAGCAGCATAGATCCAATGAAGCTGCACTGTCAGGGCCAAGAGCAAGATCCACATTGAACTAGGGCTGAGGATCCTCCACTGCCTAGCACTAGATATAGTCATTTAACACCTGTGCAAGGTGAGGGTTATGCGTGCAAAGCACTAGAGAATCAGGGGCAGTGAGTCTGTTTGCAGTGCAGTTGTCTGCACATAGTTGTGGCACATTGACTCATTACATTATGCAGAATTAGCAGTAGGAGTGCAGAAATCCAGTGTAATTCAATCCCAATAATTTTATGCCTGTATAAAGGTTTAAAGTGACAAAGGACAATTTGATAGCGATAGAGAACGTAATTCCGCATGCACTCAGAACCTCAGGAAACCATTGAGAGCCCACTGATGCTATAATTGGTGATGAATGCTGATGCATTAGAACTAGAGCTCAAAAAAGGAGAGTGGCAAAGGGACTAGATGGGGATTGAGGAGATTTGGGTTCAACTTCCTGCTGGGCCACAGACTCCCTGTATGACCTGAGCAAATAAGAGCTTGCCTACACTGCAGGTTATGTCGGTATAATTCATATGTCACTCGGGAGGTGCAGCTGCACCACTGTAGTACTTTAGTGTAGACTAGCCCTTTAAACACTTAAATCCCATCCCAGCAAAGCACTTAATCATGTGCTTAACTGTAAATATGTGAATGGCACTACTGCAGTCAACCATGTGACTAAGTGCTTTGATAGAGTGGAACTTTATTTGCCTTTGGAAACAGAGGCATAATCTGTATATTTCCTTTCTTCAACCCTCTCTTTTTCTTTTGATTGTAAATTATTCCAAGCAGAGACCTTCAAAATGTTGATAGCAATGGAATTGTGTGGGGAGTAAGGAACCATTCAAAGCAAATCAAGTAGCCATGGTGCTAATCCCCAGAGTGGGGCTTCTTGCCATAACAGAAATAATAATAATAATAATAAAAAACTATAGTGAAACTCTGGAAAATATATAGGCTGAAGGTAAGAAGTCAAGTGAATATGCCTATTTTATTAGTGTGAGCTTCAAGCCAGGTGGAGCTGACCTTCCTGTCTTTTATATATGGTGGTAGAACGTTTCATTGGCTGAATCCTTGAGTTCTATACCTTTAATATACCCCATATTTTTGATTTACTTAACTGAAGCTGCTACTATTCTCTTAAATACATGATGTGAGGCAAATGGTCACTAAAAAAAACACAAACCCACCCCCCTCCACCACAGTGGGACACTTTCACTAATGCTTTCCAACTGGAATTGAACAGGAGAGCAGAGAAAAAATGCTGGCACCTCATACAGGAAATCTGTGCCAACCATTCGTTTGAACAAGATGAAGTCCATGTGCTATTCATTTTACGACAATATTTATACACAAATTTCCCATAGGGATTATTCCCTCCCCTTTTACTCAATTGTAAAATCCACGTTATGTGGCTACATATACCTGCCATCATGTAAGTATTTGAGGGGAGAGGAAGAGAATCAGGACTGGATTACTTTTCCCAAAGTAATATTTGTTAATGTTGCATTGTGCCAATATTATGGAACAGTGCCTATATTCACTGTGACAAGTGATGTAATCACAAAGCTACGTCTTTAGGGAATGATAGTTTTGCCCATCTGTCCAGGACTAGAAAATAGACAATACTTATGGCACAGTATTTCATTTCCCATGTGTTAGCTGCTCAATTTTAGCATTAACAGACTATCACATTCCATGGTAAGACTATTTTATGAGGTGTACACTGCACTGAGGACATGCAAAATCATGGCCAAAGAATACATGTTTAATACAGATGTAATCAGGACACCCAGAACTATTTATGGTTTGGCCTAGTTCTAAGGTTGCTATTAGTCTGCTTAGCGTGCAGTACGTTGCATGTAAAAGCAAAGCAGAATTCAATCTCGATATTTGGATACCAAATTGTAATGTGCTTCTCTGGCAAATCTGAAACTAGAGTAGAGTTCATGCCACAAACTCCAACTGAAACTTTCCTAGCATTCAAGGGATTTGGGAGCCAGGGTTTTGGTTTGGGTACCACTCTACAAGAAAAAACATTGTATTAAGGGGCTTTCTGCTCTGGTAGTACATAAAATAGTGTCTTCGGTGATTGTAGCAATCACCATTAAATAAGATGTCATGTTCTAATCAGGGTATTTTCTTCAGCAAGGAATGATTAGTTATAGATGAAACTCAAAAAGGTTTGAGGATAAGTTCAGCTAAAAAAAAAAAAAACCAAAACACACACCCCACAAGTATATGGCTTATGCAAAAGTTATCAGAAATAAGCATTCTGAATCTAGCCCCCTCCCCCGTCTCCCTGTCCTCACCCCCACAAAATTTCACTTTGTATCTCATCTATTTTATTTGACCTATTCATAAGAAATTATTACAGTAGTGCTCATTTTCACCATAACTACCAGAGGTCCTTGGCCAACAACTATTCCCCTAGAAGAGTAAATGTGAGTCCCAAACAGTGCTGCAATATCCATTATAAACCTCATTGGTAAAGTGTAATCTCAGCCATTTTTATACTAGGCTAAAACTGGCATAAGTTGCAAAGCCCAGGCGACACACACACGAGGCAGAGAAAAAAAAAAACAACGAACTTCATGGGAAGACAGTAAGCATGGTCTCTTTTGCACTTAACACAACATACAAGAAATCACAGGTCTGGTGAGATCCAAAAGAACATGTTTAATGAACATTAATATGTAAGGCTTAGCTACACTGTTTCAGGGTACAAATCAACAGGGAATAGGAAGGAATGCTGTGTCGAGTAGACCATACAGCCTTGCAGAATTGACTAGCTGAACCACAAGGAGTTTCAACTTCTCCTGAAGAATCAGATACTGGTAGAATACTCAATGGGGAACACTAGACTTAAAGCCATAGTCGGAAGCTGCTGTGGGAAATCCTGTACAGGCATTCCTTAAAACATGTTCCCATATTTGTGAAACTGAAGACAGACAATTCACATTATTTTTCAAACTTGGATCCATTAGTATTTTATTGTAGAGATGATATGCCAATCACTTACATTCTAAAAAGTCCTTCAAGAAGCTCCATTTTGAATAATATATGTAAGAGCATTTTACCTGTACTACTCATATTATTGATCTAACACCATTAAGGTTTACAGCATTTTTTAAAATCCATTACCTTCCTGTGTATTAGCTCTCACTAGCAAAAAGCACACCACTTTCTCTGTTAAAGCTGGGCAGACATCAACACAAAAGGCAATTCTATCTGCTGTAGTGTCTGCCTGACGGCTTGATAATGTCAATCAATAAGTAAATTCACTTTCTTACAGTTACTTGTAAAAAAGAAGTCTGCTATTGATTCATATGCAAATAGAGAGATACAAAAATCAGAAATGAAAAGTATTCTGACATTAATGCTTGGAATAGAAATACATTTATTAAAGTGTACTTTACAAAGGACACGGTGGCTGGAGAATACCAGTGTGGATTTACTACACTGCCCCCTTTCCTGTATGAGCAGCAGGTCACCACAAACACTGGCGAATCATGGAAGAAAGGCCTGTCGAGTTTCAGATAAGGCTGGCACTTGATGATGATAAATTACTTACTAAGTGCTTTTGTTGAACCATTAGGGAAATCCTTTCCTCTTGCCTCCCTTTCCATTCACCCAGCAGGGAACACTAAATCCTTATTTTAAAAATCTCACACACAATTTTAAAAGGACCACAGTTAAATAGCAGTCAGGTCAATATATGGATACAAGCTCGGGATGAATTGCTCTGCAAAAAAAAAAAAAAAAAAAAAAAAAATCCACACACAAAATCACTGTTACAAGCATGAAAGTGCTTGGACCTTCTTCAGCATTTGATTGCCATGAGCAATTTTGCTGTCTGAGTGGAAGTTTGCAGTTAAACTATTACAGCAAAATGGGTGAACCTCAAAGTATTCAGAGTTCAAGAGCTATGAGTTAAGTTTAGAGGCCTATCTGAACCTCCTGTGAGAGCTCTTGTGGTGTTTCCAGGAAATATTGGAAATTCCTAAGTCTACTCTTTTGGGGAATGTCTGCCTGATATCCTGAGGAGAAAGACCAGAGAATGTGAAAAATGGGAAGAAAGCAAACTAAATATTTCCAAACTCTCAAATTGCAATTCAGTTCTCATTCAATTCAAGCTTTGAGTAGAGGCAAAGAACAGTAAGTCTAATGATTTGGGATTCTGGTTAAGATAAATAAGTATCTGCCTAGTTAGGATGGAAGTCTCATAAGAATAGGGTCTCCCCTAAGATCACCTGCAATTTTACTACTTGTCCAAGGTGGAAGTTGTACAGAAAGCAGCCTTGCTTATGGCATTTCCACAATTCCAGCTGGAAACCAGAAGTGCAATTACACTTATCTGAAACTTTCAGATACCTCCAAAGGACTCACTTAAATCCATACTCTCAACCTTCTCTGTCCAGCTCTTCTGTGTAGCCCCAAATGGTGCCATTAAGAGCAATTCAGATTAGCTCCACAGTGAAGAACTTTTTTCTACTGCCTTCCTAACTCAGACCCAGGACATCAAATAGCTATACAGTCCACTCCCCCGCCCCCCACTGAAAAACCACCTGTAGCATCTGGTCTGGGCAATGGCCTCTCTGCAGGGCTTTGGACAGTGGACTTGCATAGTTATTGGAATCACTGATCACAATGCTAGTTTCCACTGCATAAGAAATGGATAGTATTGAGCCCTATGTGAAAGACATTTGCAAAAAATGAGTGACTGACTGTTCTTCAGAACTAAATATAGCAATTCAATGCAATACAAAAAATTGTATTACATAGCAGTTTTCTCTTTAGTATAGTCAAATATCAAACCAACATAACAGAGCACATATGTAGCAGTAAACTTCAAAATGGAGGATAATATACACTCTAACCCATTAAAGATGAAATGTACTATCAGCTTGAATGACAATGGGAGTATGGCATACAGTATCCATTAGTGCATTAATACTACATGAAGCCATTACATTGTTTCCACCTATTAACATAACTGGTGATAATATTGGGGGTGGGGAATCAATATTTTTGACATCTCAAGGGGGAGAGGAAGCTGTACATGTACTTTTAGAATATTTCACACTATGGCATGACTGCAAGACCTATAATGATGCAAAAATACAGAACAAGGTTACATATGTTGGTGTCCAGGGGTCTATTTGAGGAATAAGGCAGTATTCAGAATAAATAGGAGTATCACAATCCAGCCCTACATTTTTCAGCGGTACAAAGCTGTGAGCGCACATGCATACACATGTCTGAATATGTACAGACAGGGTGACAATATCTTTGTCTTCAGACTGTAAAGTGCCTTGAACAATAAAAAAGGCCAAGATTTTCAAACATAGCTGCCTAAAGCACCGTATGAATTCAAATACAGATGCCTTAGTTGTCAGTCCTTAATAGGGAGATCAGCTAAAGTTATCAAAGCTTAAAGACCGATTATTAGTCTAGCACAACAATATGTATATTCAAATATGCTTTTAATGCATCTTCATACGGACATAAGAGAACAACAAGGTTAGTTCCCCCTGGTGCTGTAAGACTATTGTATGGTATCATGATGTGGCGAAGGTTGTCAATTTCTGAAACTGTGTCTGGGCACAATTGCCACAATTATGCATGCAAACATGTGTGCATACAAATAGGAAAATATGGACTGCTACTTTAACACCAGGCATTCCAGCTGTCACTTCAAATTTGATTGGCATGTGCATATCAATTTGATATTTTCAAGACCAGAAAATCATTAGAACTACCCTATCTTAAGACACTCTGTGATAAGTCGAGTTTTTAGTTTGAGAATGCCATTTTGCAGCTGGTGTTATGTCAACTGAAGGTTGACCGAGGGAAAAAAAAAAAAAAAAAAAACAACACACAACCAACCAGACATGATTGGTTCTTTTCTGACTTCAGTAGGCTTTGTGTGAGGCTTTTACTGCCCTGTTGCTTAATTACATAATTGGAGGTTATTAGGAGTAGGTTTTCCTTTTTAATGGTATGAACTGTGCTCCATGAGATCACAGTGTAACGCCCATTTAGAATACTGTAAAAAGACAGGATTCCTTGCAACCCTGAAAAATATATTTGGTTACATTGCCATAGTGTGAATTTATATTCTAGACTAGACTGGGCTCCCATTAAATTCAATGGATGTTTCACTATCGCCTTCAATGGCAACAGAATTGGGCCAGACACTAGTAAGTAAAATGTTAATTTTAAAAGGTTTATAAAAAAAACAGAGTGACTCCACAGACTTTATTTTAAAAGGTCATCAAGTACCATTGTGGCACATTTAGTATTACCTCTGTGCTCTATGAGAGAAAGTAGGTTTTTACACAATCTGGATAGAACCTATAATGCTGATTTCACAGGGCAAGACAATACTTTTTAAACCAAGATGACAGATGCTTGGGTGAAATCCTGGCCTGTGTGTACTCAAATGGCTAATCTCCCATGACTTCACAAAGGCCATTATTTCACCTCTTAACCTTACCTATTTGATTGCAGTGCTGGGGGTGGGAAGGGGAAAAGAAAAGGCAGGGAAGGGCCAGTGTGTAGAGGGACAGCTTAGAATCACAACTCATTAAAATGTCAGGGTAAAATCCATACAGCTAATTTGGACATTTGCCCTGATATTTAGTATTTCAAACATTTTTGTTAATTTAGACTCCTAGAATAGAAACATTTCAAAAAGCAATATTGAATACAGGAGAAAACCCAACAGTTTAGCAAATTCAAAACCAATAATTTCTGCTTAGGATAATGCTGACCACCCTAACTGCTTCAGCTACTGAGGAAGAAATAGTCTAGATGCAAAATAATATTCATCAGTCATTATGTTGCACACATGTCATCAACACTATTGAACTCTTAGGGCAATAAATGTTTTCCCCTGTGTTATTTTAATGTATGTACACCCATAATCTATATTCAGACAATTTACTGCTACTTTATACTTGCATAATGATAATATTCAAGTATATTGGAATCTAGCTCCAGATAGTTCAACTTTCTAGTGCTGTTTCCCTGCTATATCATAAACATTATTCCCTCATCACCTCCTTCAGATGAAAAAGAAAAAACACATTGTTGATCAATTCTCGGTAAGTAATGGAATGAAGCCATTGTTAAGTGTTTGGCAACTAGGACTATCGTGAATTAGTATGCTCCATTTGGAAAGTTTTCCATTACCAAGGTAGAAATTTAAAACTAGATTGTCCATAAATAACAGATTGGAAATCTTTCTGCATTTTTCAGGACACAGGGCGAGAGCCTACACTGAAAAGTTCTCATCAGTTAAGGTTTCAAAACAGTTAACACTTAATGTTCTTATTTATGGTGAGGTTGAGATTTTACGCTCAGCTCATACCAAGGGCAGCACCCAGCTCCAGGAGCAGACCAGGGAATGAACTGTGATCAGGTGTCAGAACTTGCTCCTAGCTTCAAGCATGAGACAATTCAGAGATTTTGAAGTCAGGAATTTCATTCGATCATCTAGTCTGACCTCCTGTAGAGAACAGGTTCTAGAATTTCATCAAATTATTCCTGTGCTGAATCCACAGAGGGATCCACTGTTGAATGCCAGAATCTGGCTGTCCCTAACACACACATACACAGCTAGGGCTAGACATCTGGGAGGGAAGTGTTTTATGCACCCTCCTAACCCACTATAGCAGCCAAGCAAGATGGAAAAAAGTGACCAAGCAGCACGGCAATGGGGCCAGGCCAGTGCCCAGGGCAACTGCCCAGCTCACCTGCCTCTAAACCAGCCCTGTGAATTGCCCTACAAGTGATGCTCCCTTGAAGGCATGTAACATAGTATATAATCTTGCCCCAAATTTGTTTAGAAATACAAATTATACAATCTTACTTTGCCCTTACCCTTTAGAAGGGTGTGCAGTGTTTCTGGGCCAGATCACGCAGAGAGAAGATTTGAGGAAGATCAATTGAATGAAAAACCCAGTCACAACTAAACCCCTTCTCTAAAAGAGAGGTGAAATGGGTCAGAGCCTCCTGACAGACCCTTCTGGCAGGAATACA
This sequence comes from Chrysemys picta bellii, assembly GCF_011386835.1. Lineage (NCBI taxonomy): Eukaryota > Metazoa > Chordata > Testudines > Emydidae > Chrysemys > Chrysemys picta. The sequence goes on along the minus strand of NC_088804.1, from coordinate 30,568,139 downwards.
CCCCTGCAGACCCCATCAGCCATTCCAAAGTCACTCACCAAGACTTCCATCACCAAATAACCCCAAAACCTCCTCCTTTTTTCCATACCGAGGCTTCAGCCTCACCCAACTATAGCATTGAAGACAAGTCCAAATATAACTTTAAAAGTTCTCACATGACTCTTGTGATTTGCAGTCCACCTAGTCTTTTCTTACTTCTCTCACAGCTCACCCTTCTGGTTAGGGACCAGTGGATTTCCCCAGCATCACCTGATAAATTCAGAAAGACAAACAAGCAATCCTGGGGTTAGACAATAGTCACACATAATTAGTATCTATCTCATCTCTCTTTAAATCTAACCTAGGCTTCCTTCCACCCCACTATTGAGTCCCTCAGATAGAGCAGTAGACTTCAGGGCAATTCCTCAGAGCATCTCTCAGTTTCTCCCAGGAGCACTTTTCCGTTCCTTTATTAGGGAACTCTCAGCCCCCCCAGGGAACATGCAGCAGACTGCTTTAAAGCTTTTCTTCATTTGAGGACTCTAGCAGTCCTTTATGGTTGACCCTGCCTGAGCTTCCCTACTGCAGGAAACTTCCCTTCTCTAATACAGGTGATCCTACCAAGAAATGCCCCTTTCCCACTATGGTTTCCTCTTTACTTTACTCTGAGCTCCTTTATTTATGAGAAGCTCCTACTCCCAACCCAGCTGGGACTGACAACAAACTGAGCTGGCTCCAGGTGGGACCAAATGAGCTAAATAGGCTCTAGTGGGAGGCAGCTAATTAGTCACAGAGGGCTGCTGTGGTTCCCTCTTAAAGGGGCAAGGCACCCTGTAACAAGAGAAATGAAAACCTCTGGTGCAGTGGTGGGCAACCTGCAGCCCACAGGCCACATGCAGCCCATCAGGGTAATCTGATTGCAGTCTGTGAGACATTTTGTTGACATTGACTATGCACAGGCATGCCCCCCACCTCACCCCCGAGCTCCTGGTGACTGCAGTTCACTGTTCCTGGCCAATGGGAGCTGCGTGAAGTGGCGGGCAGCATGAGAGCCTCTTAGGCCTCACCTAAAATCTTTTCAAAAATAAATACTTGTTTTTTTCCCCCCATGCATGCATTCTAAATATAAAGCATTTTTTAATGAAATGTACGGTCTGGTCCTCTGTTTTGCACGCATGCGCATATGGCAGAGCCTGGTCCTGAGAGGGGCTGAATGCTTTTTTTGCAAGGTCAGTAGGAGTTGAGGGCACTCGTCACCTCCTTAGGAGCCTGATCCAAAGCCCACTTAAGTCATTGTAAAGACTCCAGTTGGCTTCAACAATTTTTGGATCAGGCCTAGCCCATAACTAATGGTATTTTCCATGAAACCAGCTAAGGCTAGTAGGCAAGGAGCAGTAAACCTGGAAATCTAAGCTCACTACTTTCAAGAGATAGTTTGCTTTCAATCACTGATAGGCCAAATAAAATTTCCAGCTCCAACAACAATGCATTCACTGGTTCACTAAATGTGGGCCTTTTATAATGAATAAACCTCTAATTAGATTTATTTTCAGTATCTAATTTACATTGTAGGATGTTTGTTTTTTGAGTTCCTGAATTTAAGCAATGGAAGAAAAAGGAAACTTTGATACATTTTTAATTAAACTGATAGTATCTTTTTAAAGGCTAAAATACCTATAGTAAAAAGGACCCAAGTAATAATAGACAGGTTGTATAAGGCTTAGCAGGAAGGCTATTATAGCATTCCTTCTTAAGCACATTGCTTGCTTTGTGAAAGAGCCAGACTGCTTTTGTAAAGATGTGTATTTGGTATCTGATTGCTTCTGTGAAGAACATTTAAAGAAGGTTAGTCACCTCTGGCGCTAAAAAGCATTGTGTGTTAAAAGTTCCACAATACACCGCTGATCTATGCTTCAAAATGGGAGAGCTGTAAACCTTTTCTACTGCATTAAATAGCTTGCCATCTCATGCTCTGTCTCTGAACCTGGGCTTTGCCCCCGCACGCACTAACTTCTGTACTATCAAATATGACTTTACTGTTCAATAACATTATAATTCCAGTGTACCAGTCAGTCTATTATAAAATATTAGCAATATCCCACAAACGGCCATATTTTCGGAGTGGCTCTTAATCCTGTTCATGGAAAACTTAGTTATGTTAGTCACTGCACGTGTGTACAGAAATAGGTTTGTGTGGGTAAACTAGGTAGCAAATAAGGGGGCAAAGGGGAGTGGGAGTCAGGCACCTTTCAGTGGAAGCTGACACATAATTCCCCTTTAGCCAGCCCCTTTGAAAACTTCACACTATGTGACCAGCCAGCGGTAAATATTTTGTTTCATGCATACAAACTTTGACTCTGCCATCAGAGCCACACCCAAAGATCCTTATACCCACATGGAGCATGCCTGCAGTTACTGCAGCTTTTCATGGGTGCAGGGGTCTGCCCACCCAGCCCCGATCTCAGGATCAAGCCCTCAGAGATGAGGATGGGATCATTTGAACTATTCTAAAGGGTCCAATCGTCAGCTAGTGTAAATCAGGATTCTGACAGACACTGCAACCACATGCAGCATCTTTGAGGACCAAATTGTATTTTAAGTTTAAGTTTAAAGCATGAAACCCTCAAAACGCCATTACATTAGATAGGCTTTGGAATATTCATAGCCCTGTATATCAATACAGGTGATGTGTAGCTGTGTGTTCCTGGCCTACTGGGGGTGGTTTTCCTGCAGAATCCGGAATGCATATTCTCCAACTTTGGTTATGCAGCCTTTTTAAGTTTTACTCTAAGGAGAAGACCATTGACTGGTGATTACCTGTTACAGGAAGCCAGAGATCAAAAGCAGAGGCTCTATACAGAAATGGCTGAACTGACCTAAGGGAATTCTTGTTCTTGATCTGAAACCTGACATGAACTAGTAACCAAGAGAGCAAACCCTGCTGAGAGTTTTGAAAGACTGACACACCCGCAGAGTCCTGTGCTGGAACTGAAGAGTGGTAGCTTCTGGTAAGTCTTTAGCATGCATGTGACATGTTTATTGTTTTTTATGTTTTCTCTGTAATGCTTTTGTCCTATAAATAAATGTACTTTGCTTTGGAAGAGCTGTATGGTAACATGGAACTGCTGTCACATGCTGGTCATTGTCCACAAAGTGATAATTTTTAGACAGACTGGCTTGCAGGAGCTGTCTCATATCTGGTAGGGTTCTGCACAGCCTTTAAATCCCTGGTCCGAAGGAAGCGTGACACAGATCTCTGCCCAGAAACTGGTGACTGCTGGAGGTCTCAGACCTGACTGGGCATTCCTGGAGTGGACTACGGTGGAGGAATACAGGTGCAGTTACTTTGAAACTGTGACAATCATAGCTCCATTGAAGTCCATTTAGCTACCCCAGCTGAGTATCTAGCCCAGGGGTCGGCAACGTTTGGCACGCGGCTTGCCAGGGTAAGCACCCTGGCAGGCCGGGCCAGTTTATTTACCTGCTGACGCAGCAGGTTCAGCGGATCGTGGCCCCCACGGGCCGCGGTTCACCGTCCCGGGCCAATGGGGGCGGCGGGAAGTCACAGCCCAGCACATCCCTCACTCGTGCCGTTTCCCGCCGCCCCCATTGGCCCGGGACGGTGAACCACGGCCAGTGGGGGCCGCAATTGGCCGAACCTGCTGCGTCAGCAGGTAAATAAACTGGCCCGGCCTGCCAGGGTGCTGACCCTGGCAAGCCGCGTGTCAAACATTGCTGACTCCGATCTAGCCCAAAGTCTTTGTTTCTTTACATAATAAGGGAAAACTTCCCCTTCACCCATACGGTGAATCTGTATTGTTAATTCTGTGCAGAGAAAAATCTACTGGCATCAGTGTGAGTTCTGTGCATGGATCAAGTGCAGAACATACAATAGTGAACCACAATGCAGAATGAAAAGGAAGATTTTTCAATAATTTTCCTTTTGCCACCTTTCTCTCCCTGGTTGCATGAAATAGTCCAATGATCAGTGCCAAAAGAAGCCATCACAATAGTCCATGTAATATTTATTTACCACTCATCCAGCATGGTCTGAGTGTCAGAGCCTAACTCCCATTCAACACAATGGGAGTTTGATGTATGGAGGGGCTGTGAGATATTGTTTATTATGTCACTAGAAAGCAAATCACTATTGATTTTGTATTTTCACTGGGATTATTCTTTCTATGACAGTTTTCCACTAACTTGATATTTTGGAGGAAGTACCCTAAGACTAAATAACTGAGTGCTTTATGTTATAAGTAATTGCAAAGAAAAGAAAGTCATTTATTTCCAGGCCTGTCATTTCTTATCTTAATGAGCCATAAATTGATAGATTAAGCAAGCTAAAATTATGAGTAAGAGCTGGTTTCAAAGATATTTTCCCATTTATGGAGCTTAATAAAAAAAAATTCAAGTGCAAATTTATTCATCGTGACCTTCAGTTCGAGGACTAACCTGAGATTCTTCTACGAGAAGCAAAAAGGAGTGATGATTTCAAACAACATTCAAACAATTGAGATGTTGTGTATAATCCATGGTGCAATGCCTAAGAATGATTTTATCTTTACTTACCCTGCGGCTCTCACATTACCATATAGGTGTGAATGATGGGAGAAGTGTATGAAAGCCATAAGATGGGAGGCTCCTGAAACTGCCCTCTACTGCTAGGAACTGCAGTAATATCTCACAACTGAAGGAATTATTTGTACCTGAAGGCAAGTTTCTTGCCCTGCTCTTGATCCTGATGGTAGTCAGTACTAGTATTTATAAAACAATGAGGTACTTTCCACATTAATACTAACACTGTCCCTACCATCTGGCCATCTTCACTATCTCTCCCTCAACCTCCTTGCAAAATACTTATCTGGAGTGGCTGTTGAGGAAGAGTACAGACAAAAATGCTCTTCTGCTAGGAACACGAGAGAGAGAGAGAAGGCTGTTATGGGTGTCCGTCCCCCCCCCCCAACCTTCTGGCCTCTGATGCTGCCAACACCAGCTTTATCTTCCTGCAAGCATCCATTCTTTGATGCTGCTAGCATCTTCTCTCTCCTACTCTAGTTTAGCTGATTCCCACTGCAAACACTAGCTCCAATCAACTGACCTCATTGGACATCATTGGACCTTCTGACATGGCCTAATGTTTTTTAATGTGACCAAATATTAAGCAATAATATATTAAGGGGGGAAAACAAAACAAACAAAATAGAGGTAAATGTGTTTTAATACATAACAGATATAGGGCTATTCCAGATTTTTCAGTAATTTTATATTGTATTAAGGATATTTTTGACATTTTAAAAATTCTATTTCATACATTTTATGTTTCAAGAACATGATACTAATACAGACAGCATATTTTCTCACATGACCGGTATGTACACAGGTTTGAAGAGGGCACTAACAGGAAAATTCCTTTGTTTTTGTAGTGTGTTGAAAATGGTGTTAAATTGTAATCTATTACTTTACATTTCAGGGGTTTCCCTGGTCTTCGTTGCAGTGTAAGGGGCTCTGTAGGGAAGGGTGAAATGCGGCTCTAGTAGCAGTCATTTTGCCAATAGCCAGCCTATGGTAAGATGATGTGAGTTTTGCCTTTCTGTCTTAGGGAGCAGCCTTCTTTGTGTCTCTCTCTATGTTTTTGGGGTTCTTATGTGTTATCATTCTGAACTCTAAGAATGAAAGTAGCATTACTAGCGACCTTCCAGCAAGAGTACTTTGTTTTTATCTAATGTCTCTGTGTGTTTGCCATGAACATAACAGCTTTGTTTAAAACAAAAACCAATCACTCTCTAGGGTCATACTGCTATCTGGTTCCTACTATCAGTTCAGAACCAGGCAAAAAGGTATACAAAAGTGGTGAATTTATTACAAACATTGATTTCAAAAGCCATCATATTTTCCCCACACTGTAGTGTTAGCTTAGGAAAACATAAGTAAGCCAATTTGGGCAAAGCAGGGCACACTTTTTCCATCCTTGACAGCACGCACAGCCAATTCCCCATCCTTCAGAGCACACAACACATTTGTCCCATTATCGGCAGTAATAAAGTCAATATACAGAGACCAAACAGTAAGCTACTCAGCAAGCATGTCAATGCTTTTACAAAGCATTTACTTTAGAGTTTTTCAACCCTGTACATGTAGCATGTTGTTGTGACTGCTGTAGAATGAGAAGAAACTAACACATGTTGAGTCATACCAGGGGTAGGCAACCTATGGCACGCATGCCGAAGGCGGCACGCAAGCTGATTTTCAGTGGCACTCACACTGCCCGGATCCTGGCTTCTGGCCCAGGCGGCTCTGCATTTTAATTTAATTTTAAATGAAGCTTCTTAAACATTTTAAAAACCTTATTTACTTTACATACAACAATAGTTTAGTTATATATTATAGACTTATAGAAAGAGACCTTCTAAAAACGTTAAAATGTATTACTGGCACGCAAAACCTTAAATTAGAGTGAATAAATGAAGACTCGGCACACCACTTCTGAAATGTTGCCGACCCCTGAGTCATACATATGAAGTGAGAAGCTTTTCTCCGTGGTCAGACACGTCTGATGCTTTTACACATCAGCGGCTCTGAAAACCATGAACAATGCTCAGCAGAGTTTTACCCATCTATTTATTATGTGGAAGTTTGGACCCGAATATGCCATGAATTGAAGAGTTCTGTTATCCTTCACCAACACCACTGCCAGTCACCATTTAAGTACTCCACTTCCAGCATTATACATTTTATATGCAGTGTCCAAACTTCAGACAGATTTGTGCTGTATTGGTTATTTATTATTTTAAATATTTTGATTCAGTTTTAGAGCAGATGAAGTAAGAATGTACAAAGCCTTCTCACACCTAAGCTCTGATCTGGCAACGGAACTCACCCTGCCCCAATTAAGTTAATGGGGCCCTATAAGGGTACAGGAGTCCACCCATGCAGAGCTCATTACATTTTAAGGACTGATATTTGTATAACTGTAAGAATAGTGGATCAAATGATTTAAACACATTTTTTTTTGCAATTTTGGAAGGGATTTTTATTTTGGAATGGCTTACTTTTCCTTAACATTGGCGCATATTGGTTACTATTTGTCCAGACATTTGGGAAGGAACCTTTATTTGCGTGAATGAGGGGGGATGTTTGTCTGGCTGCCCTATATATGGCTGTGTGTTTGGGACTGGTAAGCATGGGGTAGAAAGGTATGGGGGAAGGAATAGACTAGAAGAGTGGTTTAGGATTCACTCACTCTCTCGATTAAATCCATACAACATTTGCGTGAACAGCACTGTGTACGAGGAGGGAAGATACGGTCAGGAGGGATGCCTGAGCTGCACAGATGATTCCTTCCACACACCCATCATGATTACCGTACTGTAGGTAAGGTAAAGGGAGTGAGGAAGAACAATCAAACTGGGGGGGCAGAGGGCTGTTTCCTGCAACCTTCTAAATCAGCAAGAGGAGAAAAGGAGATGGGTGACATTTGGCTAATAGGTGATATACCATCATAAAATCCTTAGATTATGACTTGCAAGGCATTTTAAGTAGATGAATGTGGGCGTACTTTATTTTTTTTCCAGACTGAATGACAGAAGCATCTTACACAAGGATGAAATTTCTCAGGCAGTTTCCTGCTGTTGATGAATACCAAATATAGCTAGGCATGAGGCACGCTTTACAGCTTGTTAGGAACTTTGTCAATAATAAAGTTCTTTGGCTTTTCTCAGGCCTTGGCTACATTGGCGCTTTACAGTGCTGCAACTTGCTGCGCTCAGGGGTGTGAAAACGTCCCCCCTCCCCCCCCGAGCACAGAGAGTGCAGCGCTGTAAAGTGCCAGTGTAATAGTGTAATCAGAGCCTGCAGCACCGCACGCTCGCTCGCAGCGCTGCAAGCTACTCCCCTCGGAGAGATGGAGTACATATAGCGCTGCGAGAGTTCTGTCGCAGCGCTGGCGGCGCGACTACACTCACGCTTCACAGCACTGCCACGGCAGCGCTGTGAATTCCCGAGTGTAGCCAAGGCCTCAGTCGTCAGATACCTTGTAGGGAGGCTAGCCTTTCATTGTCCCCTTTGCCAAACAAGTCTTTCCCAATACAGCCAACTACTGCACCAAGCATTCACAATTACTAATGTATAACAAAAAACTCCAAACAAACAGTAAGGGATGTGGGCAGAATGACAAAACAGGAACAGAATTAAAGCTATATGTGGTATATGGTACTTGTAATGATAAAGTGCATGTCTGATGGCAAAGGAGTGGCTTAACTTTTCATTTCCTTGCTTTAATGTATTTGTATTACGTATGTGTTACATAGCAAATTTAAGTGATTCACAACTTTTAAAAAAAATTAATTGAACTTTGAATGTGTGTGTGTCTCTCTCTCTCTCTCTCTGAAGGAGTCAAGTAATTATAACAAAGTATATGCAATATGTGAAGACAAGAGATTTGTTCTACATAAACATATTTTATTGAGAAACAGGCTGAATAATTTATTTTCATTGGTCCCTCCAAAGGGTTTTCACAGTCTGTATTAAGTGTGGAGAGGAAAGAGTGACAATTTACTTCTTATGGCTCTTTAAAGTGAACAATGATCATCATTACAGCTAGTGAAATTTTAACAGCTATTTCTCTTCTTTAGTATTTGTTGTTTACAGCTGGCTTTAAGATTAAGGGGAATAAAAAGTAAAAATAAATAAGTGCTTAAATTCACAAGGCTAATATAGATACATAAGTCAAAGTGACAGGTCATGTGATGTCTTCTGATACCTTAGGCTTCTTTAGGTTGCTCCATTGGTCAGTAAACAGCAGTGCAGTAAGGCATATATTTTTCACTTAGGTTGCCAATATTTTATCCAAACAATGAGTTGATAACATTCAGAATTACTCTGCTGTTCATTTGTATCACTGACTGTGCTACACTTTAGTTAAAGCCAGCTTAACAAAACAGCAACAGCATGATTAAGTAAGGTGCATGATATTTTCAGCTGTTTACATCTTGTCAGTTTCTGATGTGTAATACATAAATCTTAATGTCTAATAAATTATCACCTGTGCTTAATTGTTTTTTTGGAAAACAGTCAACTTTTACGTTTGGGAATTTTTTTCTGGGTTATTTATTTCATTTTTCCAGTGAAAAATTGTGTAATGAGCTGGTGTCGAGAAAATGACATCTATAGGGAAACATATTTTATATATTCTTATGTTAACCAAAAGATGTAACTAGATAATATTATTCCACTGTGTATTAGAAATTATATAACAAGGACATTAAGGGTTAGATCGTGTCCTTAGGTACAGCCCTGGAAATCAGTTGATGTGTAAACTGTGCCATCCCAAAAATAGCCTTCGGAGGCATTAGGACCCGGAGTTAAATCAAAACTTCTCTCCTGCATCTTCCTTGCTCTAGCAAATTCAATGTGCTGCTGGACTTTGCCAGAAGCCACTTAATATGCCCACCTTGCACTGGATCATCTGCACTGACCAGTAGATCCCTAGGGTGAAGCTCAGGCTCTGTCTATTCTTCACCCCTCCCACTTTCTGCCCTGGAGAAGGACTAAGTCGGTGCACGATTTGATTTGGCAATCTCAGATGGCCTATGCATCTTTGGGACCAAAACTGGCTCCCTGATCAACTACCCCCCAACCCCACCAGTTCACCAAGCTAAAAGTATATACAGCAAATAAAATAACCCATATTCTTCACTTCTCCCCCATCAGAGGCCCTGTGCTGTGGTAGTCTTCTCTCAATCTGAGTAGAGCTGGACATTGTCCACTCTGAGGTTCATCAATAACATATCATAAACCAGAGAAAGATAGCTTGAGAAGGGTTGTTGGTTGTTTTAATGTCTCTTCCAATGATTAGTCTTACTAGTTTCTTTCTGATAACATTTAAATACATAACTTGTGTTCTGTCTTCCCTGCTTTTCTATCTTTCTAACACCACGCTGAAGCCTAATCTCAAACTCCTTCTTTACACTTACACACACAATGTAATCTTACAACAAACACTACCTTCTATTTTAAGCATCTGTTATCCCTCACGTTAGTGTTTATGGGCCTGATGCCCAACTGGTGTATACTGACATAACTCCATGTCAATGGAGTCGTGTTGATTTGCACTCAATGAGGATCCGAGCCAATATTTTTAACCTAGGTTTAGTTCTCATTCCATCTTCATTTTGGATCTATTAGATGTGGTTTAGAATAAGCGCTACAGGTGAAAGTAAATTCACAAGTTGAATTACATCTGCACAAAATTGCTATTTTACCTATGTCCTCTAAAGAGTGTACTGTGGGTTTAATCTGATTATATATATATATATATATATAAAAAAACTGTAGTAAGAACATGTGACAAAGCTGGAAATGTATTACAGCAAGAAAACTAAGTCCAAAGCAGGCTTCACTTGAGTCAGACAAACACATTGCCTTCAGTTACTACTGCTTCATGATAGTTTTTACTTTTCAACTAAAAATGTGAATCATAGTTAGAAAGCAAAAGACGACATCAAAAGCATCAATCATTTCTAATAGTTCAGATCTGAGTGGTAATTGTGGCAACAAAATAACAATCTCTACATAAAACTCAACAATTTTAACCCTCATTACATCTATTTTTCCGGAAAAAGACTGGGGAAACCCAGTGGTGAGATACAAGCCTGCTCTATTCCAGCTGAAGAAAACATGATGACTATATCGAAATTGTCTCCCCTGGCTATGCTGAGAGCTAATCATCCATAAGACTAGATTTGTCAGAAAAAGGCAATCCGTTGAAGAAAGTTGAAAGTAAGATCCAATCTTCAAAATTTGAGTTGCATTAGGTTTGCACTGAGTCCCAGTGGAGATAATTAGGTCTGCAAGTGTAATCATCCGATGCAATATAACAGCCTTTGTTCTCTCCAGGCAGTACTTATTTCAGTTCACTATCTGAGAAATGGGAATATTCAATGTCAATAATCAATTGACCTAAATAAAGAAATATCTTGAAATTCAAGGACTTCAGAGGCTTTGTAAAAATCTGGTAGTCTGGGAACAGGTGAAACAGATTCTTTTGGCCATAATAATTTGATTGTATCATATCAGTAATTAAAAGTGTAAAGTGTGGTGCGTTACACAGTCTCTGCTTATATGAGATGTAAACAGAATCCCAAGGGTAGACTTACTGTGAAACTTACTTTAAAATGTCTTTTTTTTTTTGGTAAGATCTAGTATAAGCAATATTTATTCATGAAATTTATTGCTAAAAAAAAGAGCCAGACGTTGGCTTTTTCAAGCTACGGGTTTCATGCAGCCTGGGGAGAGAATATGTAGTTCTTCAGGCCTTTGAAAGGATGGTCTCCCTGACGACAGACCAACTCCTCTGGTTGACCCAGAAGAAGAGAGGGAGGAAAGTTTTGTCATCATCTCTCCCTTCCCTTCCTCTTTCAAACTGCTAGCACAAGCAGGAAATCATGTTTCATTTCCCCAAAGGCTTCTTAGCCCCTAATGAAGGGGAAATTTAATCTGAAAGCAAAGGATTATGTTTCTGGAAAATCTGAAGAAGTTTCAAACTGGTCATTTTTTTCCATTACACCGTACATAAATCATTAAGAACATCATAATTCTTACAATGATCATTGTGATGAAGTTCCTCCTCTACCTTAGTGGGTCCTACACTTATTGGCGGATTTGCTCATCTCACAGATTCACCCTGTGGGTCGGGAAACAGCCCAGAGATCTTCCCCTCTGGTAGAAGCCACAGTCCAGGTCAATTCCTCCTGTGTCTGAACAGGAGTTGGAAGGTTTGAGGGGAACCCGGGCCTGCCCGCTACTCTGGGTTCCAGCCCAGGGCCCTGTGGACTGCAGCTGTCTAGAGTGCCTCCTGGTACAGCTACGCGATAGCTACAACTCCCTGGGCTACTTCCCCATGGCCTCTTCCCAACACTTTCTTTATCGTCACCACAGGACCTTTCTACTGGTGTCTGATAATGCTTGTACTCCTCAATCCTCCAGCAATACACCTTCTCACTCTCAGCTCGTAGTGCCTCTTGCTCCCAGCTCTTTGCATGCACGCTACAAACTGATGTGAGGTCCTTTTTAACTCAGATGCCCTGATTATCCAGCCTGTGCTAATTGATTCTACCAGTTTCTTCTTAATTGGCTTCAGGTGTCCTAATTAGCCTGCCTGCCTTAATTGGTTCCAGCAAGTTCCTGCTTCTTCTGGAACTGCCCCTGTTACCTTACTCAGGGAAAAGGGATCTACTTAATCTGGGACTAATATATCTGCCTTCTAACATTCTCCTGTAGCCATCTGGCCTGACCCTGTCACAACATGTAATTAGACTCAGCTCAAGTTTTCAAACTTTGTGTAGGTACTTAGCTTCAGGCACTTAAATAAACAAGGCACTTAAACTGATTTTTCAAGGTGCTGAACACTGAACTCCCTTTAAAGTTCATGGGAGTTGGGTGCCTTCCCAGGGGCTGTATGAGTGTATTTGTGCACATAAGAATTTCCCTTCCCCTCTCCTTCCACTTGTGTATTTGCAAACCACTGGGCTCATATTGCTATTATCAATCCTTGTGCAATGCAACAAACATGTGGGGTTTCACTGGCAGCAGCAATTGAACCAGGGAACTCAATCTAAAAACATTTGCCTAATCTAAAAGACCTAGGTTTATTATTTCAAAGACTGTAGATGCATAGTCCTTCATGTAGTACAGCCACTAGAAGGAGACAGAGTTACACTTTGAAAGCATTAGTTACATGAGAAAAAATGTCAACAACATGTATAGTGTGCAGCAATTTGTTTAGGAAATTCAAAAGATTAAAATGGTGAGAATCTTTGAGGCTGCTGCTCACTTGCATTGTCTGAGTTAATAGTTTTTCCTATGAAATAGAAGTGGAACATGCAGTATTTTTTCCATGGGGTCTAATCATGATTTGTAGAGCTGCCATTTAACATTTCTGATTCAGATTCTTTCTATTGATTCATCTTAATACCATATTTACCTTTTTACTATAGTCACAAACTGAGTTGATAATCCTTCCGTTTGATATATAATTCATGACTCTCATTGGTTATTTTGCTATGGACTTCAAAGGGAGGAGGGCTAGCCTGGATTTTTAGTTGTGCTCTAAATGCATTCCATAGGGTCTGATCCTACATGCTTTGCGTGCCCATAACTCCCATTGAATTCCAGCTGGGAGTGATGGGTGCACAAGGAAGGCAGGACTGGGCTCTGTATTACTGATTCTGCTTCCCTGAAACTTGTTTCTTGAGGCAAATCTCCCTTTCCCAGTTACATCAAGCAGAGTTTTGCCTGAAAAGGTCTCCAACACTGGGCCTGTGTAATCTAGGGGGAGGGACAGCTCAGTGGTTTGAGCATTGGCTTGCTAAACCCAGGATTGTGAGTTCAATCCTTGAGGGGGCAATTTGGGGATTGGTCCTGCTTTGAGCAGGAGGTTGGACTAGATGATCTCCTGAGGTCCCTTCCAACCCTGATATTCTATGAATAACTATATATTCTAATAATTTAGTCTCCAATCCCACCAATGTAACCCACTGGTGAGTGTGTGTTACAGGTATCCCCTCAGTGTCAATTTTCAGAGGATATGAGTTGTTATAATACACAACTCCAGAGCTTGGGTCTTTAGCTCAAACTGTAGTATCTTGTGCTTTTAGTTTAGAGCATGCCCAGTTCAATCCCTAGTGTGTCAGCCCAGCACATGGGGCGGCTGTTGCACCAGAACTTATGCAACGTATGCTTAACTTTACTCACATGCATAGTCCCACCGAAATCAAGATAACTACTCACATGCTTAAAATCTAGCACGTGTAAATATTTGTAGGATCAGGCCTTCACAGTCATAATCATCTTATCTCTCAGTCAAGGAGAATTTGGCTAGAATTCAGATGAGACTAGTAAAATGCATTTCAATTAAAGCTAGGGGAAAGAAAGTTTGCCCATTAGAGTATCAGTGTCTTCTTGCTTTATATTTCTTAAATTGCAGTCTGACAGTTTTGCTTGTTGTTCCTGGAATGGCCCAAATTCATCTCAGGTTAATTTGATCCAAGAAATTAATAGCAAAATAATTGATCTGGAAAAATAAAATAACTGTTGCACAGAAGTGTTTTATTTAATAGCATTCTTTGTTTCTTTAAATAGTCTCTGCCACTGCCTTAAGAAATATATCACTTATCGATAGTATGCTGATCACGCACAGGAATTTCTTTAAACAATGCATTATTTTAGTAAATGTTCTAATTCATTGTAAACGGCACTGTATATTTACACACTTGCCAAATTATATTAAAAAATAGCTTGGTCTTTCCTATCAGCTGAGTATGTTTGCAGAAAACCAAACATGACTAAAAATGGCTGGTATGCATGACACCCCTCTTTACTTTACCTACTTTTGTTGTAGCAATGGATTTTCTTAAACCATTTACCAAAGAGACTAATCTTACGTATAAGAGGAAACAGAAGATGTATTCAAGCAAAGAAAATAGCAGTGCAGAGCAATGACCTGAAGTTTTTGTTTTAATTATTAATAGCACTAGCTTCACCTCTTCTCACAGCACATCAGTTTCATCTCAGTTACTATTCATCTGCAGTGCAAATCCTAAATCACACTACCAACCATGACTGGTATGTATTTTTAACTAGCATTTCACTTTGTAAAAAGAATCTATTTCCTGTTTGGGAGGTACCATGGTGATTGACATGGTGTAAAAAGAAAGAGGAATGGTGTCTTTGCATTACCAAATTCTTATAACCTGAGATATGGTGGAGTAGCTGCCCAAAATGAATGCTTAATTGGACTTCAGAAAGAGGAACCCCCGCATTACTGACCCCTTATCTCATTCTCCAGGCAAAGCACGGCTGCATAAGTCACTGGATACTGTGTGATAAGGAAAGGAATAAAAATATTCTTACCAGGAAACTTCCTGAAGTTGTGAACATCCAGCAGGCAGGCCTTACTCATTACACTTGTTTTTTCCAATTTCCATCTGTGTTAAAATCATTGCACCAAGTTCACCCATGCCATATAATAAATTGTATTTGGGAAGGGAGGCAACTGTGACCTCACAGCTAGGATCAAAATCTCACACAATGCTAAAAGCTATTTCACATAATGGAGGGCTGAAGATCACATAATGTTTAAGATCATTGCTGGTTTAAATAGAATATGAGCAAATGTTGCTCTTTCTATGCACCAACACCTCACAAAGAGACATTAAAATAGGAGGCCTTTTGATAATTAGGGGCACATATAAATTTCAGTGCCTACTGTAGCTGCTATAGAGGCCCACAGCTGCTGTTTTGCAAAGATTCTTTTGTATGCTTATGACATTTTAGATTGTTACTACTCGATTAGCAGCAAATATGTGATGATTCATATTGTAAAAATCACATACAAAATAATCCACGGAAAATCTTGAAAATTCTTTGCTACTTTCCACAAACTTCGCATTTTTTTCCTGTAATTTTCTATTGGTTCTGCTTACTTCTCAGTTCTTAAAGTAATTTTGTACCTAGTGACCTAAGTAATTCTACTATACAAAGCAGTGGGAAATGGACATTAAGAAAAAACTAAATACCTACTTCATTCTTGTTATTAGCAAAAGTTTCAAGACAACACCACTGAAACAACACTACCACTAAATGAGTTGGAAACCAAATTAATTTGCAAACAAAAGGTATTTAATATCAGACTCTCTTTTCATAAACATATAATATCACCTTGCCAATATCTCGGTTTTCCCAGGCTAGATATGTTGCACAGTTACTAAGAAAAACAAAGGATAATCCTCATTTGTGCCTGGTGCACTAAGCAGGATGATCTAGCTTGGCTGAGGGAAAGCCACTCAGGTTGCAGATGGTAGAGGAAGGTCTTTTCTCTAAGCACCCACTTGACCTGCCTTGTCCCCCAAATTCTGAAATTTCTGACAGACTGAAGGACGTGTTGAGTGACCTATGGTATTTCCTTACAAAACAGCTTCAACACGTGTTACCCAGTCCTGCGCCCACTGATTTCCCTGGGCGCAGAGGCAAGCCCATAGAATATTAATATGTACAACAGTGGTTCTCAAACTTTTGTACTGGTGACCCCTTTCACATAGCAAGCCTCTGAATGTGACCCCCCCCCTTATAATTTAAAAACACCTTTTTATATATTGAACACCATTATAAATGCTGGAAGCAAAGTGGGGTTTTGGGTGGAGGCTGACAGCTTGCGACTCCCCATGTAATAACCTCGCGACTCTCAGAGGGGTCCTGACCTCCAGTTTGAGAACCCCTGATGTACAACATATTATATATAAAGGCTTCTGCCAAGCCAAATACTTTGGGCTACTGGAGATTTAGAACCTGGCGTCATGTCTATCAGAGTTTAGTCTGAATATATATTTGTTTCATTGATTTGTATACAACAATCACCCTAGCAGCTGATTGCTTATACAGCTGTAAACCATTACTTAACAAATGGGGTTGAGTGGGGAGAAGGGGAAGAAATAACACCAAAGCCAAACCAAATAAATATGTCTGTATCATAGTTGAATGAAAATACCAGTGAACAGCGAAGGGGAGTGAATTCCAAAAGTGAGGTTCCTAAAATGACAAAGTGCCAAACCAGGAGAGCTTTGCAAGTCAATGGGAGTTAGACGCCTATCTCACTTAGCAGCTTTTGCAAAATCCCACTCTGCCCCTGTCTGCAACTTTAGGCATCTAAATACTTTTGTGAATCTGGCTCTAGGAACCTAAGCTTCATTAACAGCCAATGGGATTTATTGTTCTTAATGCCTCAGTTGCTTTTGAAAATTGTATGGGTCTTGCTATGAATTATTTTTACATCAGCTTCAGAGGTGTTGGTAATTTTGCACAGCTCTTATTAGTTATGCATTTTTTGGCTTTCTTCTAATTCACATGACATATTTATTAGGTATAACATCTAGACTCTGATCACAAGTATACCTCATATTTCAGATACAAGAGAGACTAACTTACTGTTTCGAGCTTAGGGGAGTATATAGTGATGCTTGTTTATAAAATGAGTATTTGAGTAAGTGTTGTATGCTATAGTTAGCCAGGGAAAAAACAAACAACATTAGACTTCTTCTTTGACAAATATTGATATATATAATGAAACATGAAAAATACCCAAAGATGTGGGAGCTTTAAAAAAAGATTTTGTCTATCCTCTCCCTTTTACATTACGTAGCGGTCTTTCAGCTTGTGAACCTACAGGGAATTTAATTATAGTTAATTACTGTTATTTTAAAATATGTCTGTTCCCACTAATCAGCATTATTTCCAGTGGGTCTTGCTGTGATTTTTCATAAAGGCAGGAACTGAGAGATTTTAAAGTGACAGGCCTGTAAAACAAACCGTTCTTTTGTTTTTCCTACACACAGTGGGGAACTTCCCATAGTCAATGGAAAAAAAATATTCATTTTATTTTGCTTTCCTCACATTTCCATCGTGCAGCCTGTTTCGAACCAGAATGCATGGCACAGCACAGCAGTTCCTTCTGGGTCAGGCCAGAGGCGGGAGGGGTGGGGGAGAAAAGGTGGGGAGGTAAGAGGAGAAAGGCCTCTCAGCTGTCCATCATCTGCTCTCAGCCAGAACACAAAGTGATTTCCCCTCGTGGCTGAGAACTCTTTGGTTGAGAAGTGCAAAAAAGAGGGCATGCTAGGGTTCAAATGTCACCCTACCCAAAGAGGGTATAGAATGTGGCGTGTCTCAGAGAAGTAAAAGGGATTGGGGAATGAGAGGGTAATGCACAATGACATTGCAGAGGAAGAAAAGCATTGCAAATAGAAAGAAAGGAAGAGCCATTAGTGTGAAGAACAGAAAGAAAGACAGGCTAAGAAAAGGCAAGAGAAAGGGAAGGATGGGAGGAGAGGAGAGTCACAAAAATTAGATTTTTGTCAAGGGCCTGCAACCATATTTTAAGCTAAAAGAATAAAGATAACACCCAAAAGCAACATATCCTGGTAGCAAGAGACAGATATCCAGAGTTCTCACTGACCCACTACTACTCTTTCAACAGCCTAACTGTACCAGGTCTAGACATCTTATGTAAACCAAGACTCTGCCAGGACCCCACAATTCCAAGGCCTATGATCCCAAGTAGGGGAAAAAAAGACTAGGAAAGGGGGGCAATGTTAAAAAGAGAGAGGGGGGAGAATGGGATATTACACTAAAATGAAAACAATTTTGGAGAAATTTTTCTTTTGTTTCAAAATATTTGGGGAAAACAGAGAAAACCAACAACAACAAGTTTTCACACCTGCATTTCTGGTTCATTGAAAGGCCATTTTACCATCAAAAAAGAAACTGATAAAAATTTCAGCCAGTTCTAAGTCCCATAGGATGGCTCACAGGGGCAAGGCTTTGCAGAATTGGACCTATAGGATTGATTTATGCTCAGTCTCACACCCAGAGACACCTGGGAGCATTACATTGGACCCTTTCAGATCCTAGGGCAAGGGTGGAGCATGATGTTTTTCCACAATGACATCTTTTGGCTGATCCAAAACACTCTATTTTTGCTTCTCTAGCTCAGACACTGTCTGACAGAAGAGGGAAAGCTATTAAAATCCCTGCTTCCTTTCTCTTTCCTTTTCCTCTTCTCACATCCTCTATCACATATGTCATCAGTTTGGCTTCCATCTTACTCCTTCCCAAGTCACTTTCAGCTGAAAAATCAAGCTGCAGAGCTAGTGAGATCATTCTGTCATGAGTCCTTAATGGCATTATTGGGTTCAAAACCCACTCAATGAACTTCCACCTAGGATTTAGAGATTTCAGCTCTGGCTGATGTGATTTTCTTTCAACACTGAACACATAACAAGGATACCACTCATAGCAGCAGACACTCTATCTAGAGTCTAATTAAACAGCCACCAACAAAAGATTTCAAAAAGATGTCAAAGACTACAAGTCAAAGACTTGTTCTGGCAACAATTTCAGCATCTGCCAGCTGTCTTCAGCAGATTACAGATGAACAACTAAAGGATGAGACTTGCTAAAAACTTACTCAACTCTGCCAAAGAAGTTCAGGTTAAAGCAATCAACTTCCAAAAGACATAATACCATATGGACTGAAATGAACTTCACATTGTTGATGGCCTGCTTCTGAAAGAATAACACACTCTTATCCCAATGGTACTTCAGAAAGAGATGCTCTCCAATCCCTGAGGGACATTCAAGGTATAAACAAGTGCAGCACATGAACACAACAAGTCATATAGTGGCTCAGTCTGAGTAGGCAAATTCAGACCTCAGTAAAGGGTTGTGAGATATGTAACCAGGGAAAAAGGGAGCAGAGAACTAACACCTGAACTACTACTCTCTACAAAGCTACCTGGCAGACCTTGGCAGCAGATAGCCACAGATATATTTTTTTCCCTGGAAAAGACCCACATACATTATAGTAGTCAATTATTTCACCCATAACATCAATAGAGCTTAAAACTAGGTAGCCCAACAGGAAAAAAAGCTTAAAAACAGGAGGCTGAAATAATAATTCCTCAGCAAAAAGAAAGAAAAAATGCAATGATCCACACCGAACAAAAAGCACTACCTGAACTGAGATCAGGGAACAAAGTTTGGCTCAGAAGCTCCCAAACACTAAGCACTGTTCAAAGTATAGTATATCCCATTGGCCCGGGATGGCGAACTGCGGCCAGTGGGGGCCGCGATTGGCCAAACCTGCCACGTAAGCAGGTAAATAAAACTGGCCCGGCCCGCCAGGTTGCTTACCCTGGTGAGCTGCATGCCGAACGTTGCCGACCCCTGTTCTACAGTCTCAGCGGTAGAAATTTAAACATTATCTTTAGATGCCCTAATAAATGGATTCAGGTTCATGATGAAAAGGAGGTCTAGAAGGCCAAACAGAAGACAGCTCCCAAGTTAAAACTGGCAAGCTTAGATGAGTGCTGTTTGCCTGAGGATGCAGCTGAAGTGAACAGTTTGATATAGCTCTACGTAGTTCCAGCTCAAGTATGTTTCACTGGAAACAATTCCTAGGAATTATGTAAACAAAACTAATATTATTCATTCCACTCCATCCTCCCCATTTTTGAGCATGAAAGTTCATCTCTAAATTTACTGAAAATTCTGTAGTCTGCCTGGCAAAATGTTACAGTGATAAATTCATCATTTCATGTTTGGGAGCTAAAATAAAACACAGCTTTTGAGATAAGAAAATTATCAGATCAAAAATGGTTTTCAGGCTAAAGGTTCAGTGACAATGCTGCTTGTCATACATAGGTAAGTGATCCCATTGGGACTGACCCTATACATTTACCTACTGAACTCAACGGGGGTTACAAACACTGTAGCATCAGGGCCATTCACTTTGATGGGATTACTCACATAAGTAAGGCAAAGCACAATTTGCCCCCAAATTAGAAAGATGAATCATACCTCAGGAAAGATGAAGGTCGTGAAATAATTTTTTAAAAGGAGGGAAGAAACCTTTTATTTCTATAGAAAAGAGGCCCGAGTTTAGCTTGTAATGGTTCCTTATCATCAAAATAATAATAATTTAAAAAAGTGGGAGTTTTATACGGTTTCAGAAACAAATATTGAAGGAAAATGTTATATGATTGAAAAGAGGGGGGTACTGATTTAAAATGTTTCCACCTTCACTATCATTATGCCTTTCTCTTTCTTTTTTAAAATAAAAATAAAAACCACTTTCCTATTTTAATAATAAGAAGAAACATTTTAAGAGCATACGGAGAGCCTAGCATACAATGCTTATTTTTTAAGAAGCTAAAAAGTAGCAGTAATCAGTTCTCCTGTTTCAAAGACAGTAGTAAATAAAGAATTTCTCCATATATGAAATTGAAAAATCACTTTCCTTACTAACACACGCATGTATTTTAGACTACTTCCATCTATAGTGTTTCAAAGTAAATGCCAGATTTGTTTACTTTTGCTGGAACTTTATGTATTAATGAACAACTCAGTTTCTCAGGAACTTTTTGTTAAGATCAAACAAAACTGTTAACCCCCAAGTTTAGCTCTAAATGAACAGTCCCACTGAAGTCAATGGGACTACTTGTGAGAGTAGCTGTGAATTCCTTATTCACATTGGTAATCCTGTGGTCCATATTATTCAGCAAAGCGTGCTGCATTCAACATTTCTCAAATTGGTCATACTTCCATGACTTTAAATAAGAGGCATTTATTATCCAGTAGAGTGAGGGTCAGGAAAAGCAGACACTGTAAGGAGGTATTTGAAAAGCCACTCTAGGATTTGCAATCTATTGATTTCCTTTTTTCTTTTTTGCCATGACCTGGCAATCTATGATTTTATCAATTTGACCTGCTTTAAATTCAACTGACAGTATAGCAGAGAAGAAGGGTGATTGAAAGGTATAAGTTTGACCTCATAGATTTGAAATGAAGACCATAGGCCACTTGCTGAATTGAGCCAATTCTAGAAATGTTGGTGTGGGCAGAGTTTTAAACCCAGAGTGGCTTGCTGAAAGAGTCACAATTGTTAGGACTTTGGATAGACTTCAAAAAGTTCTCAGAAGAGAAAAAGGCAGACATATGTAGGGTTTGGCCCACAATACCTTAGTGGTGCTCTGTGGCCCAGACCTGGTACTAAGTATCCACAAAGCAGCCTCATGGCCCCTCTGGGTAAGACTCTGAGTATAGCAGGCCTCCCCAGTAAGTGCAGAGCTGCCTGTGTAGCTTCCCTCGCAGGGCTCCCTGCCACAGGGCTGTCATGCCCAGTGCAACTTCATGTGTGACATTTTATCCAAATTGTGCCATGAGATAGATTGCATCATTTGAAAGGTTTTGGAGTGACAACAGTGATGACAGGTGACCAGTTTCCCTCACATGCTTCCCTACATGTGGGAACAGTTGTAGGGTGGCAGGACTTGATTTCTCATATCCATCAGAAACAGGATGGGAAGAAGGGTGGATAAAGGGAGCCAGAGAAAGTCTGAGGGTAGACAACTGGGGGAGCCTGGGTGAGAGGACTATTAGAGTAAATCTGGGAGGGATTCCTAGGTGGTGGTATTGACCCCAGTCCCTCGTAAGCCCCTGCACCCAGGCTGTTCCACCTTTAGATCCTGACATCCCCCTGAGCTCCTGACCCCTCCCCCAATCCTTCAGCTGTTGTTCCCCCTCTTTTCCCCTGATCGGACCTTGCTTTCCACTCATTAACGCCTGTTCCTTCTTACCATTAGCTTCTCAACGGCCCTATTTATGAAACATTGGCAACTATGCTGTGGCCTTCCCTCTCATAGAATCATAGAATATCAGGGTTGGAAGGGACCTCAAGAGGTCATCTAGTCCAACTCCCTGCTCAAAGCAGGACCAATTCCCAACTAAATCATCCCAGCCAGGGCTTTGTCAAGCTGGGCCTTAAAAACCTCCAAGGAAGGAGACTCCACCACCTCCCTAGGTAACGCATTCCAGTGTTTCACCACCCTCCTAGTGAAATAGTTTTTCCTAATATCCAACCTGGACCTTCCCCACTGCAACTTGAGACCATTGCTCCTTGTTCTGTCATCTGCCACCACTGAGAACAGCCGAGCTCCATCCTCTTTGGAACCCCCCTTCAGGTAGTTGAAGGCTGCTATCAAATCCCCCCTCATTCTTCTCTTCTGGAGACTAAACAATCCCAGTTCCCTCAGCCTCTCCTCATAAGTCATGTGCTCCAGCCCCCTAATCATTTTTGTTGCCCTCCGTTGGACTCTTTCCAATTTTTCCACATCCTTCTTGTAGTGTGGGGCCCAAAACTGGACACAGTATTCCAGATGAGGCCTCACCAATGTCGAATAAAGGGGAACGATCACGTTCCTCGATCTGCTGGCAATGCTCCTACTTATACAGCCCAAAATGCCGTTAGCCTTCTTGGCAACAAGAGCACACTGTTGACTCATATCCAGCTTCTCGTCCACTGTGACCCCTAGGTCCTTTTCTGCAGAACTGCTACCTAGCCATTCGGTCCCTAGTCTGTAGCAGTGCATGGGATTCTTCCGTCCTAAGTGCAGGACTCTGCACTTGTCCTTGTTGAACCTCAACAGGTTTTTTTTGGCCCAATCCTCTAATTTGTCTAGGTCCCTCTGTATCTGATCCCTACCCTCTAGTGTATCTACCACGCCTCCTAGTTTAGTGTCATCTGCAAACTTGCTGAGAGTGCAGTCCACACCATCCTCCAGATCATTAATAAAGATATTAAACAAAACCGGCCCCAGGACCGACCCTTGGGGCACTCCGCTTGAAACCGGCTGCCAACTAGACATGGAGCCATTGATCACTACCCGTTGAGCCCGACGATCTAGCCAGCTTTCTATCCACCTTACAGTCCATTCATCCAGCCCATACTTCTTTAACTTGGCGGCAAGAATACTGTGGGAGACCGTATCAAAAGCTTTGCTAAAGTCAAGGAATAACACATCCACTGCTTTCCCCTCATCCACAGAGCCAGTTATCTCATCATAGAAGGCAATTAGGTTAGTCAGGCACGACTTCCCCTTCGTGAATCCATGCTGACTGTTCCTGATCACTTTCCTCTCCTCTAAATGTTTCATAATTGATTCCTTTTGGACCTGCTCCATGATTTTTCCAGGGACTGAGGTGAGGCTGACTGGCCTGTAGTTCCCCAGATCCTCCTTCTTCCCTTTTTTAAAGATGTGCACTACATTAGCCTTTTTCCAGTCATCTGGGACCTCCCCCAATCGCCATGAGTTTTCAAAAATAATGGCTAATGGCTCTGCAATCTCACCCGCCAACTCCTTTAGCACCCTCGGATGCAGCGCATCCGGCCCCATGGACTTGTGCACGTCCAGTTTTTCTAAATAGTCCCGAACCACTTCTTTCTCCACAGAGGGCTGGCCACCTTCTCCCCATACTGTACTGCCCAGTGCAGCAATCTGGGAGCTGACCTTGTTCATGAAGACAGAGGCAAAAAAAGCATTGAGTACATTAGCTTTTTCCACATCCTTGGTCACTAGGTTGCCTCCCTTATTCAGTAAGGGGCCCACACTTTCCTTGACTTTCTTCTTGTTGCTAACATACCTGAAGAAACCCTTCTTGTTACTCTTAACATCTCTTGCTAACTGCAACTCCAAGTGTGATTTGGCCTTCCTGATTTCACTCCTGCATGCCTGAGCAATATTTTTATACTCCTCCCTGGTCATTTGTCCAATCTTCCACTTCTTGTAAGCTTCTTTTTTGCGTTTAAGATCAGCAAGGATTTCACTGTTTAGCCAAGCTGGTCGCCTGCCATATTTACTATTCTTTCTACACATCGGGATGGTTTGTTCCTGCAACCGCAATAAGGATTCTTTAAAATACAGCCAGCTCTCCTGGACCCCTTTGCCCTTCATGTTATTCTCCCAGGGGATCCTGCCCATCTGTTCCCTGAGGGAGTCTCCACATAGCTAAGAACAGACAATGGAGTAGAGAGCAGACGGAAGGAGAGGCAAGTATGCTTTCTTCTCAGCTGTAGCAGTCCCTGGCTTTGGCCAAGATCAAATGCAGCTCAAATGTTCCTGTCTGTCCAGATGACAGCTGCATCCATGGCATTGACAGTGGGCTGTGGGTATGCATGAGAGTGGAGGAGCCTGCGTGTTAGGGTGACCAGATGTCCTGTTTTTATAGGGATAGTCCCATTTTGGGGGACTTTTTCTTATATAGGCACCTATTACCCCCCATCCCCTGTCCTGTTTTTTTCACAGTTGCTATCTGGTCACCCTACTGTAGGTGGAAGTGTCACACAAGATACATGATACCTGGCAGGTCTGCTGGATGTTTGGGGCATTCTAGTGTGTATCTGGGAGCAGGCAAGGGGGGTGGTTGTGAGGTGAGAAGAGGTGTAGCTAGGACATGCCTACTGCCTGGCTGCCATAAGGACCACAGGGACCATGAGAGCTGGGTGCAAGTTATGACAACCCTCAGAACTGCTCTAACCTGCACCATGGATTGAACTGCCCTAAGGATGGGGGCAGTGTAATCTGCCTCCCTTCAATTACTGCACGGGGCTCTGCAGTGGCACAGGAGTGCATCAGGCCTAGAAGCTTGTTGTAGGCATGCCTCTTCTCCTCATATATCCATCCCCTCAATTACTTATTTCAAAGCCCTTCCTAGTAGGAAAGGGCTCAGATTCATCACCGGTAGATTTTTTTCTAAATTAACAGGGCTTAAGCAATGCTAATAAACAGGTAATTCTATAGTTACAATGGGATCAGCTAATTAAAGTGGTGCCAAATGGGAAATATCCACAGCTCTGTTCTGGCAAAGAACACAGGAAAATTATCCGCTTCTAGTATGCAGCTTGAGCCAGTAATGTCTCTCAGTAATTCCAGATTTCTTCCCTTTCTGATTTAAGGATTAAAACTACTTGTGACAGGGTTGCTAATAAGAGAGGAGCAAAAAGGAAAGTTTAGGGACATTTTTAGGGTGAGATTCTGCTTTGAAATTTGATTGTGTAAAAAATGGCACCTTTACCCTTTTTCATCAGATCTGATCCCTGTATGTCATCAGTTTTATTTCAGTTCTTGACAAACCCAGGCTTTCACCTCAGGGAGGCAACCAAACAACAGCAGCAAACTGGAACAAGTTTCCTTGTTTGTTTAATACCAGCAGCCCTCCACAGTCAAAGCAGGAGGGGGCTGCATTCTGCTCTTTCTTGTGAATCAGCAAGATCATTGTTTACTGAATTCTCGTCAATTACACTTGTGCAACTCCACTGAAGACAATGGGGGTTGGCAAGGTGTAATGGAGGGCCAAATTCATCCTGCAGAACTTTTACATACTCTTTTAACTCCCAAAGCATATTTGATATGAAAATCATTGACAAAAACATAGCCTCCCACGATGCCATTTTAGTTTTCAGACAAGAACTGAAACGTTCAATTGGATCTGTGCTTCCACTTGCAGACCGTAACTCCCATACACATCTGTTGTGATGGACGACAGTGGCAAAGGCCAAAAAAATATGAGAGAATAGGAAGATGAGGAATGTATTAAATGTATACATCTATTTTTATGAAGAGATATGGTATCCTTAGTGTGCACTGGCTATGTAAAGCAACTTGGTATATGAGGTATAAAGCTTGTTAAATCAGCACATAAATAACGGTGAAGGGGAACAACCATAGTCTGTATTTATCTGAAGGCTCTTAACAGCAAGAAGGATGATTTTTTAAGGCAGTATAACTAGGGGGATGGGATGAAATTGATAAAAGAAAAAAAAAATAATGGAAGTGGGTGAGTATTGGAATCACCTAAGGGCAGGGGTCGGCAACGTTTGGCACGGGGCTCGCCAGGGCAAGCACCCTAGTGGGCCGGCCAGTTTATTTACCTGCTGACACGGCAGGTTTGGCCGATCACGGCCCCCACTCGCCGCGGTTCACCGTCCTGAGCCAATGGGGGTGGCGGGAAGCCACGGCCAGCACATCCCTCGGCCCGCGCCGCTTCCTGCCGCCCCCATTGGCCTGGGACGGCGAACCGCGGCCAGTGGGGGCCACGATCAGCCAAACCTGCCGCATCAGCAGGTAAATAAACTGGCCCAGCCCGCTAGGGTGCTTACCCTGGCGAGCCGCGTGCCAAACATTGCCAACCCCTGCCTAAGGGAAAGACAGGGCCGGCTCCAGGAACCAGCCGAGCAAGCTGGTGCTTGGGGCGGCAGCTTGTAGGAGGTGGTATTCCACCCAATCCTAGGGCAGCATGGCCGCTTTTTTTTTTTGGTGGTGTTCCATTCCGTCCGCCCTGTAGGGGGTGGTGGCACGGAGGACAGGAGCGTCCTGCAGCAAGCCTGGCAGGGCAGCCCGTGTCCTTCCCTCCCAGCCGACCGAAGCAGCGCAGAGCCCTCCTGGCAGGTGGCGGGACCGCGCGGCAGCGCCCCGCTGAAGCCCTGGCCGCCCCCCTTCTCTCCCTCCCCACACTCCCTCCATCCTCCCCCCGCTAGCCGGGGCACATCTGCAGCGCAGGGAGTCCCCCTGCACCCTGGCTCCGGCCGCGCCGCAGTTTTTTGTTTTTTGTTTTTTTTTTCCCTTTGCCATTCTGGCCGCCCCCTTTTTTTTTTTTTTTTTTCGCTTGGGGCGGCCAAAAAGCCAGAGCCGGCCCTGGGAAAAGAGGATGGATCTAGACTGTTCTCAGTGTTAGCAGATGATAGAACAAGGAGTAATGGTCTCAAGTGCAGTGGGGGAGGTTTAGGTTGGATATTAGGAAAAACTTTTTCACTAGGAGGGTGGTGAAACACTGGAATGGGTTACCTAGGGAGGTGGTGGAATCTCCTTCCTTAGAGGTTTACGGTCAGGCTTGAGAAAGCCCTGGCCTGGATGATTTAGTTGGGGATTGGTCCTGCTTTGAACAGGGGGTTGGACTATTTGACCTCCTGAGGTCCCTTCCAACCCTGATATTCTATGAAATAATGGAAGTCTCATCCCTTGGGTACTTTAGAAATAGGCTAGACAAAGCACTAGTAAAGAAGCTGCATGGAATAATCCTGCAGTACCAACATTGATACATGACCTAGCACATCTTTTCCATGTCTATCTTCTGCAGTTCTAAGATTTTTATAAAATACTATTATTGTGCAACAACCATTCTCTATCTGAAGCTATGGTTACACATTCTTTGTTCATTTTTAAATTGTCACCATTGACAGCCGCCATGTTTCCATCTTTCTGACTCATTCTTTTAAATACAACTGGAAGTAAAAGGCAGAAAATGGAGGAATTATGATATTTAATTTGCAGGAAAAGCAAGTGCTGAAAAATATCTAATTTGAATTTTCTTTTGTTAGTAATAATGGCTATATGCTATCCAATATGAAGTTCTACATGCTGAATAGTGAACAGCAGAAGGATAAAAACAACAAATTATTTCAATACCAGACAGATCCCATAGATGTTTTCCTGTTACTGTATATTTGCCAGAAAAAGGGTCTGCCACTGGGTTTACAGCTTTGTTAGGATGGAAATACTCAGTATACAGCCCCATTAGGTTTTTATTTATGTTTTCAATAGCATTGCCACACTCTACTAAGGACCTAGTCCTAGAAGAATGATCCTGGCAGTTGCCTGTCATTGGATCCAGTTGAGACGGGGTGTAATTAAATGCAACTACATTAACTTCAATCCTAGTTTCTATGAAGTCAACGGCAACAAAAAAAACCCCACCAGCAACTCAAATGCAACTGACATCCAGGGGAGTAGCACCCAAACCGTACAGGATAAAGGAAGCATGAAGAATAATGCCTGTCTCTTATATAGCCCTTTTCATACATAGATCTTAAAGTGCTTTACAAATGCAGTCAGTATCCTTATCCCCATTTTACAGATCAGGAGCTGAGGCAGTGAGGAAAGTAATGGTCCCCAGCAAAGCTGTGGCAGAGCTGGGACTAGAACCTAGATTTGAGTCCCAGTCCAGTGCTCTATTAGGTCATGATGCCTCCCCATTAACGGTATGCATTTGTAAAGATCAAAGCTTGCACAATGAACTTTACTGCTCTTTTGTTTTTGATGAGATTACAAAATGAATAGATGGAGGAGATAAAATGACCTGTCTGAAGAGCAATAGGCACAGCTGAAGAGTGAGGACATAGAGGTGGCATTAACCCACTTTTGCAGCCACTCCTGGGGCTAGCCCCGCAGCACAAATTAGAGCAGCCTTAAGGCTACTTTAATTTTTGTCCATAGACCAGGGGTCGGCAAAGTTCAGCACGCGGCTCGCCAGGGAAAGCACCCTGGTGGGCCGGGCCAGTTTATTTACCTGCTGACGCGGCAGGTTCGGCCGATCGCGGCCCCTACTGGCCGCGGTTCGCCGTCCCGGGCCAAGGGATGTGCTGGCCGCGGCTTCCCACCACCCCAATTGGCCTGGGACGGCGAACCGCGGTGAGTGGGGGGCTGCGATCGGCCGAACCTGCCGCATCAGCAGGTAAATAAACTGGCCCGGTCCGCTAGGGTGCTTACCCTGGCGAGCCGCGTGACGAACATTGCCGACTCCTGCCATAGACTCAAGGAGTCATTCTGGCAGCTAAGGAATGCTGGGACAACCCAGCCATGCCCCAGTTACTGGGAGAAGGTATCATGAGAGCTGTTTCAATGCCTCCGTGCCATCTGGAGACTCCTCCAATAGCTTGATAAATTCATTTCAAGGCTGCTTTGCACCAGAGATGTAACAAATGGCCTCTCAGAGAGGCGGATCTCTATGGTAGTAAATTATTAGACATGTCTTACACAATCTTCCAAAAAGCAATTTGAAATGGTCTGGACGCAAGCCAGTTGGACTGAAAACTGACTAAAGAACTTCAAGCAAATGGTAAAGTTAAACAGCAATGCATTGAGTTGTCCACTCAGACACCAGAAGGAGCAGTGTTCTGTCAGCTCTTATTTAAAGTGCAGCTGTGCACTGGAAAATGGCTTGATAAAATGACACCTTCCTCAACAAATCTGTTTCTTGCGTGTACCCAGTCATGTCTGATTAGTGATAAAAGTTTATTCCTATTATCCTTCAGAGCCAAAATACTTGAGAGTGAGCTGGGATGAATTAATGATAGAACATCATCAGAATGGTTTACTAGGTTCCAATCAGTTATACCTGTGCCATTCCGTGGTTGCACAGATGTCACTAAGAGACTCATCGGCCATGTAGAACCTTTATAACTGGTGAAAATGCCAAAGATGGAAAGAATCCTGCTTGACTCTCCGGGCACAGGCTGAGTTTGCAGGGGTAGCAGGCAGACATCTTTTTACTTGTAAGCTGAGCACATTCCAGGTAGATCCATAAAGGGACAATAAGCATGGAGCCCTGCACCACCCTGTTCACAGAGTCACTTTTTAGAGTTGATACACGCACTTAACATATTTGTTAATGATCTGAAAAAGGTAGGAAAGAGCCTGCTAATGAAGATCACAAGCGATACAGAAATGAAGGCTGAAAAAGAACAGAAAGGAACCTTTAAAGGTTTAAAATACAGTGCACAAAATAAGCCTTTAAAATAATGGATCTTTAATGTGTAATTATTTTAGTATTTCTGCTCTGGCTATCTCTTAAAATACTTATGTATTCAGTGTCTTAAAGTGTACATAAGCTGATTGTACTGGAATTGCCTTTAGTTCTGAAGCCAGGATCCGTGCTGTGACTAGATACTCCTTTTCCTAGCTGCAATTCTAGTGAATGTCTGGGAAATGGTACCAAAGCCAGCAGGTGTTATCGATTATTTTAAAATAAACTAAGCTAAACGTGTACAATATACTACAATGTTAAGGGTTGCAGCATACGGCACATAATGGATTTCTTGTGGTTCATAAGTAAGCCTCAAGTATTGACTTGATGTAATAGGAGCTAGTACAAATTGGGAGGGGGGAGGGAGAGAGAGAGAGAACTTAGACTAAATTCTAAAGAACTGTGGGACTTTAAAAAAAAGTTCTAAGTAAACAAGAACATCTGTTAAAAGGAAATAGAAAGACCCCTGCATGGAATGGGAAACAATAGTGGAAATTTGGATGTTGCTCTGCTGCAAATTTTGAATTAATGGTGACCATTGCAGAAGCATTAATCAGAAGAACAGAGTGACCTAAAAATTTCTGAAAGTTTCCTTCCTAGTTTATAAAATACTCTTCCTTCAGGTTTTCCAGGAAACAAGAATGCACTACAATGTTTTTTTCCTGTATCATATTCCTACTGTAGGGTAAGCCATGAGTAATTCCTTGCTGCAGTATGTCTGCTGTAAGGATTTGTCTACTTACCGTTTCCAACTTGAAATGGACATTTCCCTAGAGAGGGCTTCACAAGACGATATCTCCTGTAACCAACAATGAGAGAGAGAGAGAGAACTTTCCCCCCAAAATGAAACAAGCTGTTTCTACAGCAACCAAATACAAATCTCAGAGTAGCAAAATAATAAGCACCCCCTCTGCTCCATATAATCCTAATAATATAACAGAGTTCTTCCTAGGCTGTATAAGTTCCACAGTAGAATCATCTTCATCCCAGACTTCATGAGGAGGGGACACTTTGGACACAAGTTTTTACCCATCCTGCACAGAAGGGAGTAGGGTTAGTTGTTTCATGTGCTACCATCCAGCCCTTCTCTGTACCCCACTGAGGGGTCTCTACTGGTCCAGAGTCTGTGCTGGGGAAGGCACAGTGAGACAGAGTGTAGCGGTGAGCAAATTAGGAGGTTAATTAGTGGGGAAAGTGGTGAGGAACAACCATCACTGGAGGAGCCCTTGGTTGAATGGGTCCAATGACCCTGGTCTTCCACAGATTCACCTGGAAGAATGATGATTCCTCAGTTTTGGAAGGGATGGTCCTGCAAAGTATTTGCAATGAAGAAATCCCTCTAGCCTCTGACAGAATGATTGGGGAAGAATTCCAAAAGGTAATCTTCATAGTGATTTCCTTCCAGTATTACTCCTACCCCACATTAGGGGGAATTATTTAGGAGTTCTGGATTGACATCAGCAGAACTTTGTCACAGTTTCCAACACTCAGAATTGATATTACATTTGACCCCCAATTGTATACAGTAGAGAATTTTCCCAATGTTAGCCTTTCCACATAGTTAACTATGTCTAGAAACGGCTGAAACAAAACCCCAGGTCTGAACACCCCAGCCTTCTCAAAGACTGGATCCAAACTTTATGACTCATTCCATTTATAATTATGTTCAATATCCTCTTTCTGCTTGATGTTATACTTTTTAAAGGTTGGCTCTCTCTGAAAAGTGACTGTGTGAAAATAACTGTTACTTTACATTACAAACAGAATGATGCATTGTCTAACAGCCAGCCTTGCAAATTTAAGCCTTAAATCAGAACATCTGCCTCATATTTCACCAAAACCAAACATTCTGCAATTGGATCTTAGTAAACAATCCTGATGATTATGTTTGAGTCCCAGTAGAATTGTGCTCCTTCTCCTCTCACTGTAGTTGCTTTGCAGTGCCAGTAAGAAAACAGAGTTGTAGAAAAGCAAGTTGTCACTCCAAATCAGCAAATGTGACTATATAAATAGAACAGATCAGATGGGTGAGAAACTGCCATTTTTAGAGTCACTTGTCAATTAGAATTATACTGCAGAACACCTTTAGTAGTAGTACCTCAAATATCTCCCTAGCTATATGCTTCCATTGCCTAATTTCCCTTATTGTTAAGGATTTTTTCTTAATGTCTAACTTAAACGTTTCTTTTCATACAGTCGTTTCACATTATTGCTCCTTATTATGCCATTCTCAGCCACTGTCAATAACACAACAGGGATTCTTGCTATTCAATTATTTGTAGACAGTTATGTCCCTATCATATTATCCTGTTATTTCCTTTTTTCCTGGTTCTGCATATCAAAGTGTGGTACTAGTTGGAAAGTGACTAAAGCTGAGATCATGGGATGCAGTATTTATCCTCCATCATTAGCATTTATCATCATATAAAAATGGTACAGTTTGCATATATAAAGAAACTCCCATACCCAATGCATCAAACTCAGTCTATGCTCTGCAAGTCCAGCTGTGCTCCTTTTGCCTCATACACCATCATTTATAATAAAAATCCTGCAGTGGGACTCAGCAGGCAGTTCTGCCGATGACGCATGAGGATAAATATGGGGCTAAACATAAACCCATTGACTCTTCCATTGGCTCTGCAGTTCTAATAGCAGTAGAAATTGGTTGTCACTCAAGCATAAGTGACTTAATCTGGGGCAAA
This sequence comes from Chrysemys picta bellii, assembly GCF_011386835.1. Taxonomy (NCBI): domain Eukaryota; kingdom Metazoa; phylum Chordata; order Testudines; family Emydidae; genus Chrysemys; species Chrysemys picta. The sequence goes on along the minus strand of NC_088804.1, from coordinate 30,535,494 downwards.
GCTATGCTGTCAGCATTTTATGTTTAACCTGTCATAGAAGTCCTTACTTTGGTGGATTCGAGTTCTGAAGCTTAACATCGAGAATGTTGTGACAATATGTTCTGTAGGATAGAAACCTACATCTCTTTTAACTAGGTAATTTCACATGCATTAAATACTATTTCATTTTGCTCTTTTCTATTGAACGATTTGCTTTCCCACCACTCCTAAATTGTTATTAAATGTAGTACTTTTTCTAATATGAATTCATGGATTTAGATAGTGTTTGTTTTGTGTGATGTATTAGTGAAAGTATACATGGATTTTATAGAATATTACATATCCTTTAGAATAACAATGTATACTTTTGAGTTTATTGTGCACCAATGTCAAATTGTTGTTTAAATTGTTACTCATGCAGTTTTTATTTTCCTTTTAGTGACCAAATTCTCAAACTATTGACTACATTGTTGTGAAGTTAACCTGGCAGTGCCTAAGGTTGCCAAGGAAGTACATAATACATGCCTTGCCACCTTTACTGGACTATGATATTGACATCTTTACAAAGCACCATTTGTTGTCTGTGATCCGTGAAATATAGTGTCACATTCACATGCAATAGTTGGCTTTTCAAATAGTAATAAATCAGAGTGCTTGTTCATTTTGTATCAATGCCTCATATATACACTGGGCATTGGTTGAATCTAGAGGAATTTTTAATCTGATACTTTTCTATAACTCTCCAGGAACAATTAATTCTTAGATGAATTCTGAAGTCTGGAAACAACTTTCTACTACTCTGCATAACAATTTTTACATTTGGTACACAGTAAGGAGTCAGGACGAACATTCAGAGATCAGCAAACAACAAGAGAGACCATCTTAAATACTTTGAGGAGATTATGCATCCGAAGAAGTGGGTTGTAGCCCACGAAAGCTTATGCTCTAATAAATTTGTTAGTCTCTAAGGTGCCACAAGTACTCCTGTTCTTTTTGAGGAGATTAGCATTTATATCATCAGACCATTTTGGGGGACAAAACATTTGTCAAAAAAATTCAGATTCAGGTCTATAAAAATGATTTGTGAATTTGTGTTGAATGTTATTATTTTTGGTTGACCCCCCCCTCCAAATTCCAAAAAAGTAAAAAAAAATTAGAAAATATCAAAATGAAACATTACAGCTCAAAATGACATTTTTTTCAAATTGTACTTCAATTTTGTAACAAATTTTTTTAAAAAAATTGAAAATGCAAAAACTAAACAAAAACATTTTGTTTTGGGTTAAAAAACGTGTTTAGATGACCCAAAATGGCTTTAAAAGAAATACAAATTGGTTTGGCCACTGAACTGGAAAAATCATGTATCTGCATAACTATAGTCATGTTGTATTTTTAGCTGCAGAGCTAATGTATTAGAACATGATAACTGAACCTCATTGCTTTTGTAAGAACAAGAGAAAATAACATATATGGCAAAATACAATAAGGTAGTACACGGTGCAGCAATATTTTGAAATTACTTGCCTGTTAGCAAATTGAGCACACATTTTTTCATAAAGCTTTTTGTACAGAGAGCATTACAATTCAGAGGGATGTGTAGCAGCTGCAGAGACACAGGCCTAAATGTCAGACCCTGATCTATCAAAGCACTTAGGCATGTGAGTAGTCCACTAATGTCAATGGGAGTGGTCACATGCTTAATGTTAGGCATGTTCTTCAGTTCTTTGCTGAATCAGAGCCTAAATCTGCACTTGATTAGGAACAATGTTGTTAATGATGTGTACCCAGTTATCATAGTCATTGATAAGGTGCATGTGAGATGTAATGCAACCACAAGACATCTTCTATATCATAGTTGTACTGATAATATACTTAAAGTGATGCAGTCATTTTCTATGTAGAATACAGATGTAGAAACCATTCCTAAACCTTAGCTATACTCTTAGATTTTAATAAATAATAATTACTGTTATTACTAAATAAAATCTGCTAGTTAGAGGAGAATGCAAATTCCCTAATGGACTACTTCTCTATTTATGGTATTTTAAATTTGTTTGGAAACAATTAGGAGATAGAGAGATGCCTATGAGCATTCATTATAATAGGGCATGTGGATTGTGACTGTTGATTTTTTTGCTGTGCATCTAGAGCTGTTTACAGTGATGGCACAGTTTTGTCATAATAAAAATAACTGTTTCCTATAAAGGTTATCCTGGCACAAAATCATATTAAAATATATTAAATTTTTGAGAAACTTTCCAGTGAGAAGCAGCATCTTGTTACCCGAGGGAAATTTCTATCAGATGACAACCGCTCACGGACAATTTAATTTGCTGTTTAGTTTAACAGCTTGTAAGTCTCTCTCCTATAAATAACATGCAGTTGTAAAAGCTGACTGCTAATGAGATGATTGACCCTAAAAGTCATACTAGCAGAATCCCCCATTGTTTGCTTAAGGATATAATTTTCATTTTGTCTAACTGAAAATTGACATTCAAGCATACTGTGATGAGGAATTAGACCAAAAAAACAAAAACAAACTATGTGCATCATCAGGACTCTCATCTGCTATGGAATTTTCTTTGAGAAACATTTTCACTTGGGGACTAGCTTGGATTGAAATGCTTCTAAAGTTACCCATAGTTAATCAGATGACCCAACAAACAGGGTTCTCCAAAGGCTGTAGGGAGAAGACAGGGAGATAATGCTTTGAAAAATATTCAGTGATTTAAGAAAGTCTCAGAAATGTGTACATACGGATTTCTTTTTACTCAATTCATCACCAGAACATTTTAAAAACTACATTGAAATGTAGACATGGACAGAGGGCCTCTGAGGTTTGTATTGACATATACTTTAGAATTCATTTTTAGCTTCTGTACTTGAAAGTATTATTGTTACTGTTTAAAATTTTTAATCTTTATCGATTTATTTGTATATGCGTCTGTTGGGCTGGTAGAATCCTTGGGCCAAATTCAAATGAGATGTGTAATAGGATATAAATTAGACTTTTACACCAACCTAAGCTGCTATGCATTCAGTAAGACTTCCTTAGAGCTACTTGAACCTATTCCAGTGTTGTGCAAGGCAGCCTAATGACTTGTCTACATAGCCCCACAGTGCAGACTACAAGGGTAACATGCAACTTGCATTAAAGTGTTGCATTGTAACTGCCCTGTGTAGAACCTGCTAGTGCAAACTAAAAGGTACCTAGTTCTCTTAAACACAGTTTAGAGCCATTTAGACACTCTTAACACATTGATAGAGTTATATAAGTCAATCTAAGGGACTCTAAATTAGTATCACCTGACATATTTTGAGATTACAAGCAAGACTAATTTATCAGAAGTAAGGGTCTCCCATCCATCACTCACTGAAAACAGTAGCAAAACTACCACTTATTTTTATGGGAGCAGCATCAGGCCCCAAATATTCTTAACAGGATTTTATCATGATGCATAATGAGGGTAGATAGTGCTCAGTTTTCTGATTTGGTTCCATTAACTAGCTTGGGAAAAATCTGGTTCATGATCTAAACTTCATTGCATAGACCCATCACTAGCTCTCATTTAGTTTAGTAGGCATCTATTGGGCTTCTATGTCAATGTGCGCATTGACATACAGAATTACCTAATTAATAACTATCATGCAGTAAATCCAGGAGAGACAGAAAAGAGCACTAATCATTCAGATGAACTGGTCCAATAATACTCATGAATAATGTTTACAACAAATGTTTTCCTGTCACCTGTCAAGATATATTTGTGAATAATTTTGCTGGTTATTTGACCAACCATCAGGGAGAGAGGAGTATGTAAGCGGGCTTGTAGTATCACAGATAGAACAGATATAGATAACATATCTCAGTACCTTGACCTCCTCGATAAAATGCTTGGAGATATACTGATAAAAGCACTATATATGAGGCAGGCATCACATACAGGGTTTTTATATCATGATATTAGTCATGTAGAATGCAAAACTGTCCACTCATTAAAAATAATTACGGATTTCAAAAAAAGGAACACTTTTGTACATTCTGGAGCAATCTTCCAGCTTTAGGATTTAAATGAATTACAACAAAATTACTTCAGATGGGCAGTCCCTGGCATTTAGTTCACAGAAACATACACCAGCAGGGTGATTAAGATTAGCGTTAATGCTCATAGATCAATCCACAGGAAAATTATAGGCTGTGGGTAGGTGGACGGTACCTCATTTTTAAAGTCATGCATATTCACTAACCTAACAGGAGCTGTGTTGTTTGTATGGCTAAAATAGCTGGCCCATTTACATTTCTAAAGGTTTGACAGCATGGCACAAGGAATTCAAAGTCTCCATAGCAATTCTGTAGGTTGAACATCTGTTTTCATGAATCAAAAGTGATCTCCATGTTTTCATTCTACTTATGATGGCATGCAGGCTTGCTGAGCTTGAGTACAGCCCAGCTTTCATTTTGAGTTCTTCTACTTTCTAACACACTTTTCAGTGGTTACACGCTCTTTTAGGGGCAGGAAGACAAAAAGTGTCACACTGTCTGGATAGGAAGAAAGAGGAAGAACTGCTTCACTGTAGTGGGTGGAAGGAGGGGTGGGGATTGCTATGGTTTGGAGCTAAGCAGTAGAACTTTCTGATTTTATCTGAACCAAATCTCCAAACCTCTTATCATTTTGCCAGCCCTGACTCTCCATTTATTCACTGGTTAGAAAGGCAGAATATACAGTCTCCTCAAAGGCCAGGATTACCATCAAACAACTAACCATCACCTCTGTGATATGACCAGTCCTTCAGCGTCACAACTCTTGCCTACACTGGAAAAACTATATTGTGTTAAATACAGCCTACAGTTCTGTGTAATCAGCGACTGTCATGATTATCCTAGCATCAGCTGGCTGTGTTTATCTCTAGGATTCAGGACAGTCCAGTCTACAATGAGTGTTATTAATGTTATTTATATTAGTTAACCTGATGTAATGGGGTCAGTACCCACCTCTCGCAAGCACTCCCTGTGGGTGGGTGTGTCTGTATTCTTTCAGTTCTGGTGACCCCTTTCACTGGTTCTCAGGTGTTGTTTTCAGCATTTCAGCCCTCTGGCCTCACAAGTCAGCATGTGAATTAGAATAGACCCCTTCCAGGGTATACAGTCCACCAGGGCTTATCTCAGTACCTCTCTGATGATGTCTCTCTAGCCCTCCCTGGGCTCAGTCTTTAAGTAGTCCTGGCCCTGATATGGGGCCAAATCCCAGGGCTTCCTCTCTGGACACTATCTTCCTGCAGCCCTGCTTGGGATCAGTCCCTACTCAGTCCTAGCAGCCAGCCAGGAGCTCTCCTAGTCCCTGCCAGCAGACTGTCTTTGGCTCAGTCCTAGCAGCCAGCCAGAAGCCTTTCACTCCCCCAGTCTCTGTCCACACTGTGCTGTCTGTGGTCCTGCTGCTCTTCCTTCTTTAGTCCTTTCTTGTCCAGCTCCAAGCAGCAACTAACTGCTGCTCTGTTCTGCACACCCCCCTCCTTTATAGGGTCCTCCTGGGCCCTGATTGGCTGTTTCCCCTGCAGCCACTCTAGCCTGCTCGGAGGACCTCTCCACTGCTCCTTACCTGGGATGAGTGTGGCAGGACACTGAGTCCTCCAAAAGGGGGCCTTTGGATCTAGTACACATTTTCCAGTGTATAGAAACCATCAAGGGATAATGAGTCCAAACATCACCTATGCTGCCATTACATACAGCTGACTCCAAATGAAAGAAGAACATTTTCAAACAGATGTAAGAAATAGAGCTATGTGATAAACAATTTTTTAAAACCAGCATGCATTAAGCGCTGAAAAGAAAGAAAAAAGTGACAAAGCAAGAGAAAGACAATTCTGGTAGGAATACTTCAGGGCTTTGTCAGATGTCTGCATAAAAATACGGTGTGCAGAGATTATCCATCTATCATTGCTTTAGCAACATCAGAAGTGTAATTTTCACTTATTCCCTCAATTTCTTTCTCTGCTGACCCCTCTCTGTTTGGTTGTTGATTTCCATTGGTGCTGTTCCTAAAGTAGCATCTTTTAATATCTCTACAGAGGCGCCGTGGATGATGGTAAGGCTATTACATTAAAAGCAATTTCTAGACCCTCTCAACAATTTGCTTCTTAGCATGTTGGTGACATTCACAGCCTACGTTAGTCAGCATCACTTTTGTGTTAGGGAAATTATGATTCCCACAGAAAACTGATCTTTGAGCTTGGCTATATAATTAGAGCTGGGCAAATTTTTTTCAGACTAATTTTTTATTGACCAAAAATAAAATTTCAAGTCTACCATGAATTTGTGTCGAATTAGCTGAATATTTGCAGCCAAAAATAAAATACAATAAAGAAAAATCACGTTAGATTCACAAGGGGACTTCAGTACCACTTACAAAGAAGGAGAAAAAGTTGCTTTTATACCTTAGTGACTAGAGCATTCACCTAGGATGGGGGAGACCCAGGTTCAAGTCTCCGCTCTGCCTGATTTGGTGAAGGGATTTGAATTTGGGTCTAACCTCTCCTAGGTGAGTGCCCTAAACCTAAGTACTGGGCTGTAGCAGCGTATTCTGGGGTTGGGGCTCTCTTAAACTCTTCTGTTGAAGCTGTTCCACCTTGTATAAAATACATAAATATTCACTGGAGCAGTGAATAGAACCCTCCCCCCCCCAGGGAATATGTTAACCACCTTAGTGCATACTATTCCTCCAAGCCACATATGACAATCTTCAGAAGTCCCATTCCTGCTGAAGCCCCGAGCCCCGGCAGGTGCGCCGTGCAGAGCTGAAGCCCCAAGACCCTCTCCCCGCTGGACAGAAGCCCCTACCCCACTGCAAGACAGAGGTCCTGAGCTCCCCCTCCCAGTCTGGTAGGCAGAGAACGGGAGAATGCTGGGGGGAGGGGGCTTGCGAGCCACATTTTAATGGTAAAAGAACCACAGTGTGGCCACCCCTGCCTTAGAGTGTCACACTCTCCCCTCAATGAATATTTGAGTATTTAAATAAAGTGGAGCAGCTTCAACAGAAGATACTGAGCGAGACATACCCTGTTGCCCTGTGGTTAGGGCTCATCTGCTGTGTAGGAGACAGAAGTTCAAAGCCCGGCTAAATTAGGCAGAGTGGACTTGAATCCCATGTAGCATGTGAGTGCTCTAGTCTCCAGGAAGGGAGCCAGCACCCATTTCCCCCTTTGGCTTTGTGAACATCATTTCCAAATTTCCTTTGCTTTTAATAAAAAGCAGTGGTTAAAAATGCCCCAAAAGCAAAACAAAATGTTCCATTTCAGGTCAAACAACATGCTTTGTTAGACCCAAAATAAAAATCAATTCAGTCAGCAAGCCAAAAAAATTGATAATTTGCACAGCACTATATCTAACACCGAGGAGCAATCAGGGGTATTTTTCCATAAAAGAGGTGATTTCTGACTTCCTCCCTCCTCCTGAAACTCATGCTTTGCATAGAGACCCATTGGATTCATGGCTGTGTTTTTAACAGCCAAACAGGTTGCAAGAGAAACATCATGCCATCTACACAAAGCTAAAGCTAATTGAGGTGCTGGTTGTCAAAGCAACACTCCATTTTACCACTTGGATGCACCCAGAGTTCACGTACAATTACTTCAGTGAAACTGTAGGTAACTTTTGGTTAAAAAAAGATAAACCGAGATGAGTCTAGATGGTGTGTCACTCCTTAATAGTTCTGAGCATAAAAGTGTTGAAAGGCATATAATGGAGTGAGACTTCTTACTCCCTATAGTTTTTCACTGTTTACATTTTCACTGTTGTCAAAAGTGTAAAAGTGAAGCCTCATGTGTGTGATTTTGTGTGTGCATTTGTAAATGAAAAGTAGCTTTTACAGGTAAAAAAAAATAGATGCTGCTTGAGAAAGGGCAATATTTCACTCCCTTCCCTTCCCGCCTCCCCAAGAAAAAAATGTATTTCCTAACAAAGATGACAAAATTACAACTTGAACCAAATTTGTGACCTTTGGCTTATGGTTTTTAAATTAAAAGCTCAGGTTTTTGTTCCCCCATAATTTACTCTGGATAAAATCTCCATTACTGTATTTTGCTAAAATAAATGTTATGCTTTTTTCTATACATATATAATTTTTCTCAAACTATAATACATATCCCTAGTATATCCAGTATTCTATGTACTTATGCATCTCCCATTTAGATCTCTTTTGTATTCATGTAGCTTTAAAGCCACTTCATAAAGTGACTATCTAGAACGATAAGCATAGAGGACTGAATTTACACAATCTGATATTTCCAGGATATTGTGTGCTTCTTTTCAGTGGGAGAAACACGTAATCCAACAAAATGCATGCAAGACTGTTTGTAGGCCTCCATTACTTTTCAATAAATAACACTTACAGTTTACAATCATGAAATGACAATAATTAACTATTATTTAATGTAATCCATGGCCCCCAAAGAATTTACAATCAAGTAGGTGGAAAGAAAGGAAAAAAGGATAGGGAGAAGACAGAATACACTGGACAACTGGGATGAAGGAAAGAACAGTGGATGGGTAGTATATTTGATTTGCTTCACAGTCCTACATGACATCCATGTGGGATGGAATTTATACGTAGGCCTCCAAAATCAACTGAAACATTCACACAATGGCTTAAGGTTGAGATTTCCATATGTACCATGCATCTGAAAAGACTCCTATGCATTGTTCAGGCCAACAACTTCCTGAAGTACCTTTTGCTTGTGCAAGGTCATACATCAGAGGGGTAGCCGTGTTAGTCTGAATCTGTAAAAAGCAACAGAGGGTCCTGTGGCACCTTTAAGACTAACAGAAGGGTCATACAGCAACACTTGTTGTTGACAGCAGTATGAAAACAACTGAAACAGACCTGAAACAGTTAGGGAATCACAAATTTTTAGTGAATTATGTGAATTCCCTAGCTGAGCTAATAACTTTGGGAAATCAAGACTATCCTGCTGTGGCTAAATAGATTATGTCATATAAGGGGAAGGAGTTTATGAACATGCCTATCACTCTCAGTTTAGAGATGAGCTTTTTAAATCCGTCTCCAAAAATGAATCCTCGGAAATCTAGCCGAATAGAATAAAAGCATTTAAGATTTAAGCATTGTTTATCCAGGAGAGAATAAGTGTCCCAGGTTTGAAGAGTTGTACTTTATTCATAGCCTGGCAACACAAGGTAATATTCTGTCTGAAAGAATTGTACAAAGGAGTTTATTGGACTCATCTCAACCCCTGGTGAACAAACCTAATTACTAAACTGCCATGGAAACATCAGCACAGTTCCAGTTGATTGATAGCCTTTGTTATCTTCTAAAACACAGAGAGCGAGGAGGAGGAAGTATTTAAGTAAATGAACAATGCTTAAATGGGGGGGGGGAAATGTTGCCATATTACTAAAGAACATTGCTGTTTTAAGAGAGTGGTGTGCTTATCCAAACAGCATACATTATCTCTTCCCTTTATCCATAATCACATAATAATAAAACTCCACAGCATTGTTTTGCAGAGAGTCTCCCCAAGTCCACCAAATTTGCTGAACCTCCAGAGCAAGAATACAAAGGATCTTCAGATATCTGGAGCTAAAGCAACACTTGGCAATATGAAAAATACACACAATCAGAGCAAAAAAGTTAACAGAGATCATGGGCCAATCTCTGCTCTCAGTTACACCAAGATACAACCGCAAGGGTCTAATCCAAACACTACTGAAGTCAGTGGAACTCTTTCTGTTGACTTTAGTGTGGACGGTGGATTACACTGTAGCAACACTGGAGTTACCATGGTATCAATAAGAGCAGAATTTGGCCTTGTAGCTTAGAGGATAATTTTATTACCCAAAGCCTCCTCGATCAGGCCTTTTACAACATCTCTTGTCTGTCTAGAGAGGGGTTGTTGCAGCCACTCTGTTTACTTAGCTGACAGCCTGACAACCTCATTATGTTGTAATGAAAAGGAAAGTAACAAGGTTGTCAAGCACACACTGTTACATGGATTTAAATAAGAATTCTTCAAAATCCACAAATTTTACTCCAGTTTTACATGGAATAAGTTTCCATTTCCTTTAGCAACATCTGTGCCTGCATATCTTTATTTGCAATTTGGATCAATGGCTATTTTCACCTCAGAAGCCTGCAAAAATTTAATGAGAAATACATTCTCGCTCAAAAACAGGCAACTTCCATTGAAAAATGTGCATACCCAGGGCCTCCACACAGCTGATCAGCCCCTCTGTATTGCTTTTTAGGTCCCCCCCACCCATTCCCAGCAGTACAGCTCATACAGGAGCAAGGAGACCAATTTGCCCATAATAAATATATTTACTCCTCAAATTATGGGCAGTGCATTCTGGATTCATGGCATAAGCCAATCACCCATTATTTCTATATCTCCTTAGGTAGGTAGAGAGAGAAAGAGAGAGAGAGAGAGAGATGAATACATTATTGAAATGTACAATTCCCAAGCATGGAAACAATAGTCCTTGCCACATAATCTCCATTGAAATTACTTTAGAGAGACTAGAAGCCAAATGCAAACTAACATTAGAAATAAATATTATAAATAGTTAAATAGTTTTGTACAGAGCAAACTTTCACCCTTACCCCTTGCTTCTCCCCAGACTTTGTGTTTCCTTTGGCAAGTCATTAAGCCTCTTTCTGCCTCACTTCCCCACCTGTAACATGGGGTAATATTACTTCCTGACTTTACTGGGATGTTTTGAGGATAAATACATTAAACATTGACACATTCAGCTACATGATAATGGAGATCATATAAGTACTTGGAGAGAGAGAGAAATAATTAGTAGTACATAGAGATAGTTATCCCTCATTTTTCTGAAAAGACACGTCCGATGGCATCAAACTCTCTAAAGATACATTTCTTAAAGGATTTTGAAATCCCAAAGTCGCCCGAGTCCAACCCCTAATGTGTGTCCTCCCACACCCCCATGGGAGTGAATAGCCACTCTAATATTTCAAACACCAAATTTAAAAAAGAACCCCTGAAACATCTTTGATTTAAATTACCGTATTTTTTGCGTGTCTTTTCCAATCCAGATAGCTACATACTGTGGCCTCCTTTCATATTCTGACAGCCAGTACCTTTCCACTAACCTCAGACAATGTGAGGGCAAACCGTTCACATTTTTCTTTATTGATGAGACAGACTCCAGACATTAATTGACTTGAATGTTCCATTTTAATTTATCTTTGGAGACTTTATAATTCAAAATGTAATTGTCTTTGGTCAAGTTGATAAAGATACACATACAAATGGCACCAGTTCCTAACACAGACACAATTTTGGCAGATGAAATTCTTGTTTAAAGGAATTAGGCTTATTTTTAGCTGTTATATCCATCCAAAAGCCAGGCTAGTCTTAGAAGGAGCTGGAAACAGCTCAGATATACTACACTAAACGAGTCTATTATTACAAGAAATAATAGACTAAGTGATTTCTGTACTACTGAGGTGCATCTACTTTGAGTGTTTGCCATTAAGGGCCTTACATGTCACTCTTCTAAATGAAAAAAAAAATAGATTACTTGAAGGATCAGCAATAAAGAGGGAAAATATGTTTCGTAATAGAACCATGTACTAACCCACACTAAGTAGAACAATTGACGAGTGGCGTATTTCACAGAAACATCATCGGTGGCACACAACCATCAATAGATAAAAGTAATGAATAGCACATAAAATAAGAGACAAGAATAGTGTAATGACTAATGAGGAACTGACCACTGTTCTAAAGCATCTTCTTGGGAGCAAACCATCTTTACTGTTCCCTGTATTATGACAATTCCTATCCAAAACCTTAAATTATTTATAGTGTTATATACTTTATTGATGCTTATTGTATATTTTGACAAAACAAGATACTGATGAGGCCTTCTTTTAAGTTCTTGAGACAGCTTTTCTTCAATAAAATATGATGGATAGGATATAGCTACCTCACTGTTAGAGACTAAAGGCAAACTAAAATGGCTACCAGGTAAACTGTAAGTTCTGGTGTATTCTAGAGGTCTCAAAAGGCCAACATATGGGATAATAGATAACAAACTAGATAATTCATCTGGTCATTTCCACCCCTGTGTCTTTTGTAGGCCAGATTCTGATACTATTAAATATGAAAAAGGTATGTTACTCAAATCCTACTCAAAGTGAGTAAAGGAATCAGAATCTGACCCTATGATACATCATTTATGAGACAGGAAATTATTTTCAGAGGAAGCTGAAATCATCTGAGTCTTCTTCCAAGCTTTTCTTTTTGAAATATATAGATAATGGCAGGCATGTTGTCTGGATACACATGGCTTATCCAGAGATACCCAAGCTGATGTTTATTTGTGGAATCCAAACAGCCTAAACTGAGCTGGACTATCATAATCAAACATACACTGGTTATGTCAAAACGATACATGTGTTCTATGATTGTTGTATAGTTCATGATTTCTGTGTTCAAGCCTGAGATTTTGCTATCCATCCTGAGCCTTGACACTCCATGAACTTTATCAGCAGAAAGTCTGTGAATATGGAAGTTGGTGGTGGTGGTGGGAAATGGATGGCAACAGTCATGTTGCTCTTGTGAGGGTCACTGTTTTTTAGGTGGCTTTGCAGTGTGTACACTTGTTCACTATCTGTCTTCAGCTCATTCTACATTGTCCACTCTAACAATTATGATTCAGTCTGGTTGGGATTTAAATTTGTTGCTTAAAGATGAAATTTTCTTAGCCATCCACTCCTCCTTCAGTGGCTATGTTTACTCAATGTGCTCAAGGTAATTGTACACATTTTTGTTTCTTCTTCTCCCTAATGTACTGTATTGGGATAGTGGGGAGAATCCATCTTTTTTGGAGGGTGGGGGGTAAGGTTGTTTCCAAAGAGGAAGTTCTATCCTATCTCCCTGTAACTTCAAATTATATTGCATCAGATAGAAAAATTACTTTTCTTTGAGTGGCTAACAAAAACATCCCCCTCCCTCCCTGTTTCCTATGTATCTTTGCCTCCCTCCAGCTTGTAATAGGACAAAAGGAACTATACAAATATTGTCAAAGAAATGAAACACCAAAACATCATACAAATATATTGTAAAATATGTAATTATCTTTCATCTTAAAGCAAAAGGGAATCTGGTGCAAGAAAGTCTGTTTAAATGTAGTGAGGTCAGGCAACATTATTTTATACCCCACATTGTGTGGCTCAGATGATCATTTATTTCATAAGAAGGGAGAGTAAATAATAATAGTCTGGTTTGGAGATTAAGTGAGGAAAGAACATAATGAAAATAGAATAGAAGTGTTTTCCAGTAAGTAACTGAGCAGACTAGAAATGACTGAGAATTGAGAAAAGTTGCAATAATTACTCAATGGGAGACTAAATTTGGACATTTTATTCCCAGAGTCTGAATATAAGAATATTAAATATTCATTGTGTGTGTTTGGAAAATTTGATCATTCTATTGCATAAAAGTTGCAACCATGCATGAGACTGCCAAGATAATGGCAATATCCTGTAAATTGGAGCTTATCCTCAATCTTTGGGTCCTGGGAGAAAATCACTCCTGTAAAAAGGGCCCTATTGTAAGGGTTTAAGTGGTAATTAAGTGGTGCATAAACTTCGCTCTGGTTTTGCACAGAAGTAGATGCCACCCTTTGTGCTGGGTGAACTATTTACAGTAATCAAGGTATTCTTCTAGTGCAGGGGTTGGCAACGTTTGGCATGCGGCTCACCAGGGTAAGCACCCTGACGGGACGGGCCAGTTTATTTACCTGCTGACGCGGCAGGTTCGGCCGATCACGGCCCCCACTGGCCGCAGTTCGCCGTCCCGGGCGAATGGGGGCGGCGAGAAGCGGCGCGGGATGTGCTGGCCGCAGCTTCCCGCCGACTCCATTGGCCCGGAATGGTGAACCGCGGACAGTGGGGGCCGCGATTGGCCGAACCTGCCACGTCAGCAGGTAAATAAACTGGCCCGGCCCGCCAGGGTGCTTACCCTGGTGAGTCGCGTACCAAACATTGCCGACCCCTGATCTAGTGTAATCCTATTTTTTTCTGTTCACAAATTATCTGAGTTCAACTCATGACTTCTGGTAAATTATTTCAGTGTTTTATGCTAACATAGCCAAGTCTATGAACTGCATATCAACTGTGCTGCAAGCACTGCTTAGCCCTCCTTCGACCACCGCTTTCACACTTGGCGCAGAGCTCCACCAACCATCTTCAGCCTCCTCAGGCTAAACAGTTAAATGTTCCTTTACTCTTCTGAGAAGAGCTCACAATACTCTTCACCCTTCAGCCATATAAGTTCCACAGCACCACTATGCACTGTAGTGGGGCCTGTGCCCTCCAAAGGCCCTGGGGCACTACATCACAAAGGGGCTGTCTGCATTCCACCTCAAGCCCCCAGCTTTGTTTTTCAAGGGCTGCTCCCCACAATGCCTTTTTAGCCCAAAGCCTGTGGCTGCCAAAGAGTGGAAAGGACATGGAAGATTAAGAAGAGTATGCCTTTAACAGCAATCATTGAAGGCGGTGGTGGGGGAAATGATTGTTTCATTGTCCAGCTTTCAGATGTATGGAGAATAATTGCTTAAGGTCTTTTTTTAGTCCCTTCCCAGGTTATTTCAGCTCAACCCTCCTAGGCTATTTCCAAGAGGTTCTGGCACCCATACCTCCTCCAAGCTGCTTGCTTAGAGGCTGTACCATCACTGCTACTACTCCTTTCCCTGCTCCCTTAGCAGGGAGTCCCACACCAGATTTTACTTCAATCAAAGCCTTGCCTCAACACTTCCTACTCCCTCCAAGTCTCACTCTTTTAAATGAAGCCACTTCCTTTGTTCCCTGATATTCCTTCCAAGAATGTCTTGCAACACCCTACACTGCCCAGAACTCCTTTTTACTACGCTGCATGGGACCAACCATGTTAACCTGTATTAAAAGGTCAGTTCTTGAACAGGGATGTGCTAGCTAGAGCTGTGCAATTTTTTGTTTGGATGAATAATGTATTCATTAAAAAAATGCACTTTGGGGCAACCTTAAACTATTTGCAAATTTTACGTGATTAGTTTCAGCTGGGAAAAACCTTTTTCCAGGCCATCAAAAAAATTCCTGTGTGTATGTGTGTTCACATGCGCACATCCCTTTAACCCAGTAGTTAGGGCACTTGCCTATGATGTGGGAAAAATGGGTTTGAATCCTTATTGTGGAACAGGCACTTGATTTGAGATGACCAGCCTAACCACTAAGCCAGTGTTTCTCAAACTGGGGTTGCCGCTTGTGTAGGGAAAGTTCCTGGCGGGCCGGGCCTGTTTTTTACCTGCCCTGTCTGCAGGTCCGGCCGATCGCAGCTCCCACTGGCCGCAGTTCGCCGCTGCAGGCCAATGGGAGCTGCTGGAAGTGGCAGCCAGTACGTCCCTCAGCCCGCTTGCAGCTGCGAACCGTGGCCAGTGGGAGCTGCGATTGGCCAGACCTGTGGACGAGGCAGGTAAACAAACTGGCCCGGCCCGCCAGGGGCTTTCCCTACACAAGCGGCGACCCCAGTTTGAGAAACACTGCACTAAGCTATCAGGGTGAGGGAGAAAGCTGCTCTCAGTCTCTCCTGTTGAAGCTGTTCCAGAGTGTATAAATACTTATATAATCATCAGAGCAGGGACTTATTTTCACCCCACCCCTTGCCAGGTGAGTGTCTTAACCCCTAGGCTATTCTGCTCTGAAGCTGTCCTATTGATGATGTTCCATTTTGTATAAAAACTTAAATATTCAGAGGGCTAAAGTGAATGAGAATAGCTTTCTAGCCCAGTGATTAAGGCACTTATTAGGGAGATAGGAGATGTGTTCAAATCCCTCTAAATCAGGCAGAGACAATTTGCCTTTTAAATCTCCTGCTTCACAGGCGAGTGTCTTAATCAGCAGCCTATGAAGTAATGCTCACTCTCTTGCTTTGGCCTACTGAATAATCAAGTATTTATACAAAGTGGAGCAGCTTCTACAGGTGAGATTTAGAGCAACCAACCCACTTCAGAATAGCATCTTGCCTGGTGGTTAAGCTGCTCGGCCAGGAAAATGGGAAGATAAATTTGAGTCCTTGCTCCCCACTAAGGATTCAAAGCTGGATCTCTCAAATCCCCTGGAAGCGCTCTAATTGCTGGGCTAATGGTTATAAGACATGTAATGGCCTGAAAAAGAGTTTCCATTTGCTGACAAATTCCAAACATTTTTGGAACAGAACCAAATATTTTTTTCTGATTTTTATGTTTGCTTGTCAACCCTGAAATATCAATTATTCATCCAGCTCAAGTTCTGGCCTATTCTTAAAAGGGGACAGAACTCCTTGTATCAATTGCTGATTTATATATTGCTTTCCACATATATTCTACAATAGTCACTTAAAGTTCAAAATAGTTATGGGGATTCCTTTGTATTTGCTCAGGGTATGAAAGATTCATGTTAAAGTTTATCTCCTCCAACTGGGGTACCAGTGTACCATGCTCACTTCTAGTTTCCCTCTATCAAACCGTAACATAAAGAATTTATCTATGTTGGTTTTACAAAAACAAACAAAACAACCAAAAAAACCAAACAACACACCATCTGGGGGAAAATCCTGCAGTCCGTAGTCAGTTCTGCTTGGACAAAACACCCATGCACGTCATTGGGAATGTTTTCTTGATTAAAGATTGACAAATAGACTCTAGCTTGCAAATACTTTCCTCCTTTAAAAATATAATTTTGTGTGTCCACACATGGAATTTTAGACTCTAATGAAAACCCTACATGAACAATCCAGAGACCCCAAGAGTATTCAGCAATAGAAGAGTAGCTGCTTGAAAGTAAAATAATGCTTCCTACCAATAACGTTACTTTAGCTTTCGGTATGTGTTCTCTTGGGATCCGGGAGAGGATTTTCCCTGTGAACCCTCTCTCAATATCTGAACATTTTGGTAAGCATTCCCTGGAGCTATATCCTGCTCCCCTCCATCATGCAAAACTAACTGGAAGACATTGACTCCCGTGAGCTGTGAGTAGGGTAACCAGGATCCAATGCTTAAGTGTCAATGGAGCCAATAGCTATAAAATGAAAATTGAACCGACCATTTCCAAGGTTAAAAAACAACAACAACAACCACCTCCAAGTATCATCTTTTCCTTGTTATTTTACAATTTTGTGTGTGTTTGCATGACTGCTTTCTGCTCTTAACTAGAAGGGGATAGTGACAAGTACTCATTCAGTATCAGTCTGTGCTGGTTTGGCCATGTAGATAATGTAGGAGGATTTAGTTTCATATCATTGTTAAGAAGATGCTCAAAAAAGTTAATTAATTCTTTGTTGTGCTCTTAACTGACAAAATATATATATAGAAAAGGCAACTGCAGAAAAGACTGAAAAGCAGTTATTAAGGCAATCACCGGTTCTTAAGATATTACTTTCTGTCCCTATCTAGTATTAGCAGTATGAGAGAAAGGGAATAATTCCTAATAGAGCTGAATCAAACAGCTCTCAAATGAGCTCTTATGTGGATGAGAGATGATAAACATAATGAATGGTTAAACAAGCAAAGTACATTCATGAGCATAGGATAGAGAGAAGCCACTAATGTCATCTGCCTCTCTGTTCCGATACCAACCTGTTATTATGGAATTCAGGCCGGGTTAAAAATGTCCTCTTGATTTAGCTACGTGAGATGTAAGAAACATAAAGGATCTGTGTTTACACTGTAGAATACTGTAACACTTTGAAGGGAAGGATTTCTGTTATGCAATAGTGGTGATAACAGGTCTTTGGCATGAAATAGGGAGCTTGGAAAATATCAGTTTTAAATAATACAAAGTGTAGAGCAGGGGTCGGCAACGTTCGGCATGCGGCTCGCCAGGGTAAGCACCCTAGCGGGCCGGGCCAGTTTATTTACCTGCTGACGCGGCAGGTTCGGCTGATCGCGGCCCCCACACCCAAGGGATGTGCTGGCCGCAGCTTTCCACCGCCCCCATTGGCTCGGAACGGCTAACCTCCGCGTCAGCAGGTAAATAAACTGGCCCAGCCTGCTAGGGTGCTTACCCTGGCGAGCCGCATGCCGAACGTTGCCGACCCCTGGTGTAGAGAGTCATGCTTGACCTTTTTCTGCAAAGATTAGTTATTTCTCTTGCTATATATTTTGATGACCTTATATCTAACAATGACCTGCCTTCTTTTGGCCTAATATGCTATATTTTCCATGAGACAAACCTAGTTGTGGCTGCAAAGGTTGAAAGGATGGCAATGTTGGTTGGAGCTTGAAAAAGTTTACATGACATGATGTGTAATTGCAAAAAAAAACAAACCTCTAGGATTATTTAGTCTTCCAAGGAAGAGTAAGAGAAGGTTTGTTGAGATCTATAAGATTATGAAGGGTATACTCAAACCTGCTAAGTTCCTCCTTTTGACTGTCCTGTTATGTGGTGACACAGGATCAGTTGGTAGAGTTAATAGCTGGGGAATTAAAATAAGTTAATACATGGAAATATCACCTTCTACGGTGTGTGTAATTCTAGAGGAGGTCATAGGGTCAAGGGTCCTCATTCTCCTCTCACTGGCCGAAGACTAGTCTATAAAGGGAGGATGGTCTCATGGTTAAGTCACTGGACCAGGAGATTTGAGTTCAGGTCTTGGCTCTGCCACAGCCTGTGTGAAGTTGGACTATAAGTCAGTATAGATTTTGGCTCCAGGCGTAAGTAGTCCTTTTCTCATCCATTTTTTAGGTCATGGCATGTCCCTGGGATAAATCATCAGCAAAGGAAATATGGAAGTATTAATTAATTAATTAATGGAGATATCCCATCTCCTAGAACTGGAAGGGACCTTGAAAGGTCATTGAGTCCAGCCCCCTGCCTTCACTAGAAGGACCAAGTACTGATTTTTGCCCCAGATCCCTAAGTGGCCCCCCTCAAGGATTGAACTCACAACCCTGGGTTTAGCAGGCCAATGCTCAAACCACTGAGCTATCCCTCCCCCCCAAGTAAAGCCCCAAGATAAGCATTTTGGCTCCATTGTTTAAAGATCTGTTTTTCAAAGACCAGCTACCCATTGGAATGAGCAAAATTGCATTAACATTTGCACAATCAAGCTGCATGCTAAATGCATATGTAAAACAGATACAAATTCCCAAATGGGCATTCATTTATATGAAAAGCACTGTATTCCCTTACGAAGTCACAGTAATTGCACAATCATACAAGCATACCTAGCTGTTTGAAAAACCGGGCCAGAAGTGATTGCGTATTTATGTGGAATTTATGACTTCTAGAATGTTGAATCTTTGTAAAGGGGATTTGACTCTCCCTGTATTGCCACTGCAGCAGCATGTGCAGATATGTTGGTTTTTCATATGAACATCTAAAAGTATCTGTAACCTATGAAAAAAACTATGCCAGGGCCCAGCCCAGGGACCCTGTAGATAGCAGCCAAGTACTTCATCCACTCCAACCTCTCAGTCTACTTCCCTAGGCCGCTTCCCCACAGCCCCAGCACCTTCTTTGCCCTTGTCTCAGGGCCTCAGCATGCCAGTCTTAGCAGTCAGCCAGGAGCTCACTCTGACTCCCCTGATTCTGCCCAGCACTGCTCTGTCCAAGGTGTTAGTGTTCTTTCTCCTGCAAGGCAGCCAGACTTCCATCCTCAAGCTCCATGGAGCAACTGAATCTGCTCTGCTCTGCAGCTCTTCTTATATGGGCCAGTCCAGCCCTGATTGGCTGCTCCTCACAGCCGCTCTGCTTACAGGCCAGTTTGGGTTGGACGCCCCATCACAGAGGTAATGAGCAGACCTCACACTTTTTGGATAGGAGAGGAATCTCTAGTCAAGGAGTATTCGTGTATATTTAGAAGGCTTCATTTTCTCCATATGTTTTTCAGGTGCCCTTCATCCATGCATTAGACAAGGATGTCATTGTCACACTGAGCATACTAGTGTGGGGCAAAGTCCACAGTAGTGTAAGGGAAAGGGAACATGGCTTTGTAAGTTATGTTTCCCCCAAATATGATGTCTAAAGCTGCAGCCTTCTCTTCATTTTGTTCATTTTTATTGGATTAATTCTGGTAAAAAGTGAGAGAGAGGCTGAGGAAGAAGTAGGTGTGTTGCAATGCTAATGAGCACATTTGCCAGCCTCTGCCAGAAACTGACTGCCTCCGCTTGCCTTTATTAACCATTTTGGAAAATGTCTCAGTTGCAGATGCACAATAGCAATTGTCAGAGCTTTTATAATTTCTCATTTAGAACACTAGGACATTATTTGGAGTAGGACTAGTTCTGCAGCACTCAAGCCTATATCAGTATTTTATAATAGAGCAGCTAGACTCATTTTGCAGTGTGATTACAAAACCCATCAATGTGAATTATACAGCAAGCTAAATTGGTTTCCAACTTCTGCAAAGCCAGAATATTATCTTGCACAAATAGAGTACAAATGTAGAAATAATATGAGTCCGACTTATCTGAATGATAGACTACAGAAAGCTTCTACTGTTCGCTCCATCAGTGCTGTGTCTGCTGCTAATGACACCTACCACATTCTGAAAGTAAATTCTAATAATGCCGAATACTCTTGCTTATTTCCCCCCTACAAAGGCTCCGTTTACTGCACCATTCTGCTGATTGCTGAAACATTCTCCCAAACTGAAAATTAATTTTTCAAGTAACATTTCTCTGGGTCAGAAATACTTGTGAACATATTTGATTCTAATGCACATACATTCTGTTAATTGAACATTACTAAGAATGTTTTGATGTATTTTCTGTATCATTTTACATATAAAACTCTATCATTTTTGATAAACTGTAGTTTTGTATCATTTTACATGTATTATTTAACAATAAATAACCCAGATTGTTCACCGCAGTTTCCCCTCCATTTCTTTGTGTGGTTTTCCATTAATGTGTTTTATTTTTCATACTGTGTTTGATCCATGTATGTTTATGCTATAGTTCTGGTGCTATATCTGGACGAGCAAGCTGACTGCATGAGGATTTTTTTATGTAACTGCATAAATAAGCTAGTGTAGAAGAGGCTGGATGAACTGAGATATGCTGCCAGTACAGGCTGTCTCCTGGTTCTGAGCAGCAACAGGATGTGGCAATGTCAACACCACCTTGGGAGAGGACCATGGGGGAACAATATGTGAGCAGGGAAAAGGAAACCTGGGTAGATTAAGACCTAGTTGTGTTAGTTGTTTACAGTTTTTTGATGTAAGAAACAATTTCTGGATTGCAGAAACAGGGTTGGGAAGGAAGGAGGACCAGTATGGATCAGGAGAGCGAGTTGAAGGAGATGGATGTCTGGGGAAATAGAGGACAACGGATGGGTGACAGGGCTAAAAGGAACTAGAAGAGCCAGGAAGAAAGAAACAGCCGGGAAAAAACAATGAAGATAAAAATAGGGGCCAGGTGAAAGAGAAGAAACTCACCTCATTTGCTCACATGGATGTAAAGAATTTCTCTGTGTAGAAACTTGCAGCTAATGAGTGGCATGCAGGGGCAGAAATGACTGGTAGAAATGAGGAGGTGTGGTGAGCTACAGCAGCATGTGGTGTGAAAAGTGGCTGGGCGAGACAACAGCAAGAAGTTTGGAGTCCTTGATAATCAGGGGAAACAGCTGTGAGTGGAGCACTCAGGGAGTTAGAACATGGACTAGGTGGGAGGAGGATGAGAGGCAGCTAGATCAGCTGCTGGAAAGGAAATAGGTTACTTGGGGCACAGACATCAAAAGGAGCATGTTCTAATTTTTGCACTGGGCCCAGAGTCTGCACTTTGGCCAGCCCTACATTATGTTTATACACTATGCCGTGTATGCTAGGCCAGTGGTCTTCAATCTGTTCCAGGCTGAGTCTCCCTTTTCCAAACCAGGACCCTTCCACTGGACTCCCCCCACCCCCATGTTGTAATACAGTGTTTCTCAAACTGGGTTCGCCACTTGTGTAGGGAAAGCCCCTGGCGGGCCGGGCCGTTTACCTGCCCTGTCCGCAGGTCCGGCCGATCGCGGCTCCCACTGGCCGCGGTTCGTCACTGCAGGCCAATGGAAGCTGCTGGAAGCAGCGCCCAGTAAGTCCCTCGGCCCACAAGGCTTCCAGCAGCTCCCATTGGCCTGCAGCGATGAACTGTGGCCTGTGGGAGCCATGATCGGCCAGACCTGTGGAGGGGGCAGGTAAAAAAAACGGCCCAGCCCACCAGGAGCTTTCCCTACACAAGCGGCGACCCCAGTTTGAGAAACACTGTTGTAATAGGGGAATGGCAGGTTGCCAAAAGTCAGGTTCTGCAATGCCTAAATCTCCCGTGTGAATCTATACTTTCTTGCCTCCTCTGTGCTTTCACCCATGGGATGATTTACTTATGTATCCCAAATGAATGAGGTAGCATAGTGGGTCAGGGAGGAAAAGGCAGAATCTAAGGTAGCTGAGCTCTAGGCCATTTAGGGCTTTTAAGGGATTTGGGGAATTTACCTTAGGAATTTGTAAATGTTATTAATTCTAATATAACCCATTTTACTTGTCATTTAAGTTGATCCAACAGCCAAATCAACCTCATAAAAAGGACAATAATTATTTTATGTGATTAAAAAGACCATTTAGATAAAAATGTCTAAATCCAACTGCAAAATGAGAGTTGGTATGATTCTAATCCCAAGGATTATAAACCATCAACATGGCACACAAATCATGCAGCACAATTCCTATCCAAAACAATTTCACACTGAACTAATTTCATCCACACACAATGAGCAAGTACTGAAAACTAGAGATCAACATTTCACTTCCTAAACGTGTGAGGTTCCACAATGCCATAAATCATCCATTCAAAGAATTCCGAGTTTACTTGTTTGCCGACTGAATCTTTTTGCCATTAATATTATCAGATTTAAGAAGAAAACGTTGCACGTTACCATTGGTAGATACAACGGTTCCATTGCTTTTTTGCCCCCTCCTTTTCATTGGTGATATTTATGTTTAGAAGCTATATGGAAGCACAATTTAAAGCAATACCTACCAGTAGTGGTTACCTTATCTTTTTGACTGACAACGATGAGATTTCTGTCATGCTTTACCTCTCCTATAGTGCTAGTGATGGGATTTTTTGGAAATCTTATTACTAGGGTCACAGTCGTGGTCTCCGACGGAGCTTTCAATCAAAAAGGCAATCAGAAGGTTATACATTCGTGAGTTTCCCTACAAAGGATCCCTGCAAAGAGCCACAGTGAACAATATAACACCTACTCAGGAGCTATTTGTGTTATATCTGTGTGTGGATATAAACAATAATCTTATCCATATCTTACATCACCTTCCTTTGCTCCAAGGAGTGTGGTCTAGATTAGAACTTGGTCTAACATCAGATGGAAATCAGATCTTAACACTTGTGTTACTGTAAGATGGCACATTACACTACACAATACCCTTTCACTTTGGCCAAATGATTAATAGAGGCTTCACAAGAACACATTTGACTATTATTGAAATCTATTACAAAATGTGTTGAGTTTTATTTGAAACTCTGATGAATGCAACTTTTCTATCTTTAGATGACTC
Organism: Chrysemys picta bellii; assembly: GCF_011386835.1. Classification (NCBI taxonomy): domain Eukaryota; kingdom Metazoa; phylum Chordata; order Testudines; family Emydidae; genus Chrysemys; species Chrysemys picta. The sequence goes on along the minus strand of NC_088804.1, from coordinate 30,511,971 downwards.
CACTGTTTAGTGTACGTTGCTGAGAGAGTTGTGTAAAGCTATTCAGATGGAACTTGTGAATACAGCCTAATTTAAATAAATTGGAGACTTCATTAATTTCATTAAAACCTTTACAATGCATTTAGAAGTGGTGTTAGCATATTAGTTATCTGCAAACTGCAGTCATTAAAGGCAGCTGCGGCATAGCTAAAGCAAATGTCAATGTTTCCATTTTGAAATGCATGCAGAGTTGGGGATGATGCGTCAAGCTATTTTTGTTTATAGAGGAAACATAACAGAATCCTAGAGACAATAATTTCTTTTTATTAGCAACATTCAAAAAAGGTTGGGAGGTTAATTTTCAGCATGGCACACAGAAAATTAGACATATGCATAAATCCTCTTGCGGTATGAGGTTGCTGCATGTTCAATTCTCCAGGCACTGTCCCAGAATTGCCCCCAACATCTTTTTCTTTTGTTATTCTCACTTTATCCCCCATTTTAAACAGTGTATTGATGTGATTGCCAATAGTGAACCATTTAATGGATTAATAAATGACTGAAGAAACTGTAGCAGTCAGAGGTTTATAAAGAACCTTTTAGCTATTCACAGCTGATGATTCCTCTCTATAGGGTACAGGTTAAACTGAAAAGAAACAGCAATCACAAGAAAGGTATTTATAAAAATATATTTCACAAAGTAGGAAACAATACAGGAGTTTCTCTGAATACAATACATGAAGTAAATAAACAAATGATAATATAGCATCAAAACAAAGTAGAAAATTAAAATGATTTGCATGTAATACTCAGTTTTATTATACAATCGCTACTTCTAAATGGCAAGTTTGCATTACAAATTGAATATGCTTGCAGCTCCTAGTGCTGTTTTCGGTGTGTGCAAGAGCCCTGGTGCATCACCATGAATATTATATAAAAGAAATGCTAATAACATAAGCAGTAAAATTATGTACATACTGGTTCCTGCTCTAATACAGTGGAGAACTATAAGCATTGTTTTACTGTACTGTGTAATGTGTGGATTTCTAAAAGTCTACAGTTTAAATATTCACATGAACCAGTTTACTTCCAGCTGTTTGTGCTTGTATTAAAAACGCCAGTTACTAGATTTATGAAGAAAATATAAAACTGTCAAAAGTTTTATCTGGGAAAGTTTTATTCCTGCCAGCATTCACTTAAAACTCAGCTACTGCAAATGGATAGGTTACTGCTTTAACCTGCAACAAATTGTCATTTTCTTTTCAAAATGTACATGTATTAAACATTCATTTTATATATAGAAAAAACTCTAAAGGTTTATTAATGGATATAATTTAGTTTTCTTTATAATCTTACTCTATAGATTATTACCCTTAATAAATAAAAGCAGTAATGGACATCAATAAAATATTTATTTCAAGGATTAAACAAATAAATTCAATCTTTAGCAATAAAATCATTGTTTCATATATGTAAGTCCATCTCCTTTCACAGTTTCTTTTTCTTTCCCCTTTCAGAAGATGGAGTAGGAGTTCCTTCTTCTAGAAAACAATCCTCTTTTAAAGTAGGGTTTTGAACCCCCCACTCTTGAACCTCTGCACATTGGTAGGGTTTATAATCCCATCACTGGAATGGATTAAGAACATGTGAATATTTTAAGGCTTGACACAATATTTAAAGATGACGTTCAGTCTGTGGTTATGTGGCCAACAATTACTGTATGTACAATGTATGGTCACTGCACAGTAGAAGCCAGTAGGGATTTACAGTGCTGTTTCCATTCAGCATTGCAAAGAAGACCAGATATTGCTTTTAACATTTTTGTGGTAGGATCTTTGTTGGCAATGCGGAAACAAACCATTAGCTTTACATACTGACAGCCAATTCTGTTCAATAGCAGAATCACTGCAGGTCCATTATCTAGAAAAGCACTTTTTTCTTTCCATTCCTTTCATTTCACTGAAGATTATCAAAGATCCAAATCTCCATCTTCAGAGTGGTCAAGTGAATATCGAATATCCAAAGACTTCTAGACACTCCACATACTTTACTTCACACTCCACAAGACTTATACCTCCTAACATATACTTTTTTTTTTATTCAACATTACAATGAAGGTGATTTTATGATTTTTTAGATGACTGGCGCTAAACTTGCCTCTAAAACAAAAAGCCACATTAGTCATAACTAACAGCAGTGGCCCTAGAATATTACATGATCCTTAAGTCAAGAGTGAAAAAGTTTGTAATCCACTGTCAAGTTTCTTTGTCACTTTCTCCAACTGAGTAGAGTTCTCCAAGTCTTTTAAAGCGGGGACCCCATTCACTGAGGTAGTCAAAATTCTGATCTGAGTCTGATGTAGAGGACTCCAAAGAACTAAGGGAACCAGCCACTGAGCCTCTTCCTTCATAGCCATAAATCTGGATGGAGTCATAAGGTGGAGCCGTGGGATCATTATCAGCTTCATGAAGCCTTACGTTAATAAATTCATCAACGTCAACACCATTAGGAACAGGTGCAAGCCCCTGCCTGGGCATAAACTGAAGATCAGGCTTAATATCCTTACGGGGTAAAAATCCATTAATTCCATCTGGATTTTGCAAAGTCGCAATGTCAAAAGCTTCTGTATCTTCTTCGCCACCTCCTTCATCATCATAACGGATTATATTTTCCCTCACGTCTTCCTCATCTTTGATAATCAGAGGCTCATTTTTATGTCTTCTCAATGTTACAAACAGCACCACAATAACTGTAAAAAAGCATCACAGGCTGATTACTTAAGAAAACATCTAATCAAAGCAGCTGTAAACTAGATTTTTTTTTGTAGAGGGCTGCAGACAGTATCCTTCTACAAGAGTAATAAAGCCATAATAAAAGCTGAAAGAGCTAGAAATGTAACACGCTGGTGGAATGGCAAAAATTTGATCAGGAGTTAGGGGAAGGAGCTCTACCTTCCTATTACCGTAACCCTATATGTATAAAATAGCTTATTTAGGCCCAATTTTTTTTAAAGAGTCAGAATTTTGAATGTCTCCATTTCTAAGCTTCACTTCAGACAGGTTTGGCCTGATTTTCAGATGGCTGATTTCTGAGAATTCACAATCCCAACCAAAATCAATAGGAACTGTTCAGCATCTCTGAAAATGAAACCCTAGTGCCCAGATGCATAAAGGTATTTAGGTACTTAACTCTCATTGATGTATCTTTGTGAATATGGGCCTATGTGTCTAAAGCTGGGCATGCAAAAATGGGGACAACCAAAATTAGGTGACACTTTTTGAAAATATGGCTCTGATCATAGTCACAGGAAGAAATCTTTTGTTGACCTGTTGCTCCAAGGCCATACAGTACTACAGTAAGGAGAGTGAAACTGTGATGGAGGGGGTGGGGGAGAAGAGGCTAGGTCATACTAATTTTAGAATTATGGGTAGGTGCACAAAGAGTTGTTTGTGTTACTTTAGTTACTATTTGTGGTTTCTGCAGCTTAATTCTGAAACCTGTTACTCAGCAGAGCAACAGGGCTCTTCCATCACTGTTCTCTCTTGCTTGCTGATGTCACATACTACTTTTTTATGTGTTTGATTCAAATATACTGTGCTTTTTATCTTGTAAAACTGCAATCTCTCTAAAGCCAGTACAATCCGGAATAAACTCATACAAGTCTTGGAAAAAATAGCATATAACAAATCATTCAGTTTCCAACATCCACGGTATAGTCTCAGTTCTCCTTCTTACTCAACATTTCTAAAGCCTGATATGAATTGGTAGATTTGATTTCATAATACAACTTTTATTTAAATGCAATTTCTATGTAAGGATCTTTCGAATAGGGACTGTGCTTTCTGTTTTTGTACATCATTTAGTACAATAGGGCTCATCATGACTGGGTCTTAGGGCACTAATATAATTCATATATATTCTTTTTCTTCTTCTAGCCTTAGACTCATCTATATGCAGTTGAAGCAATTACTCCAAAACTCCACAGCTACTCAAATTTATATATATTAACACTAATAATTAGATAATATTTTTCCAGATAGCATCACCTTTACCATTTGGTTTCTTTGTTTATTTATAGTCATTTATGAACCAGAAAAATGTTGAACAGCAGGCTGTAAATGAATACATACCTAGCAGCAAAATGATGCATGCTAATATGGCAATTAAGGCTCCCATACTGAGTCCAATAGGAAGTACATAAGCTTCAACGTTACAGGACTGAACAACACCATCACTGCTGCAACCGCAGACCCGAATTGTAAGGGTGCTGGTGCTGCTCATGGGAGGATTTCCACTATCACTTATTATGATTGGTAAAAGATACACTTCTTGCTTCTGACGGCTGAATCCACTGTGCTTTGCCAAAATGCTGAGTGTATTACCTGGAAAAGTGAACATTTAAACAGCTGGATCATTTCAAAATAGCTGCTGAAAACAATTTTTCCCTAGTTCATAAATCCCACACACAAGCACATACATACTGTGTCACGCACAGCAGCCCCCTTCACCAGCCCCAGCCCCACTTACTAGATACATAAGGCACTGACCTTCTCAGCTTGCACATTCATAAAAACTAACTTCATGAAACCAGTGTATGGAAAAGTATTATTTTTTAAAGTAATCCCACCTGCTATTAGTTCATTTAATAAAGTACACCCATCAGTCAAAATAAATTGTGTTTTGTATTTTACATTGAAGCTACGTAGTATTGCTCCCACAGTAAAAGAAATATTTTTGTTGTTTAAAGTGGCAGAATTGTATAGAAGAAAACCAAAAGGAAGTGCTAGATTGGGTTAAAAGCTGTGGGCCTGATTTTCAAAGGTGATGAACATTTTTATTTGAAAGGTAGTTATTGGTACCTTGAAAACTAAACCCTATTTTCTTTTGAAAAAGTAAGAGAAACTGATTCCAGAGCATCCTAGCCCTCAATCTTGTGAAGACTTATGAACATGCTTTAATTCTATGCATGATAGTTGCCCCATTGACTTCAGTGGGATCACTCATGTGTAAAGCTACCCTTTACCAATGCCTGACTTCTGCCATTGGCAGCATATCCAGCCTTGTGCACTGGAACTGAGCACAGTCGCCAATGCGAGGAGAGTGACAAGGGAAGAAAAGGGATTTGCCACAATTACAGTTGGAAGAACTGCCTTCACTTTGGCAACTTTTTTTCCGGTGGTGTTTTAAACACAATTTTGGCAGGTTGTTGGTTAGGAAATTCTAGGAAGTCACCATCAAGAAATCAGTTTTGGCCATCAGCTGCCTATTTGTTGGCTTTGTGCTTTAAAGAGATATATGTGGTAATGAAGTTGTGCTAATATCAAGGATCACTCAGCTAGATGGTATACATGGGCATTTGCATTACCCATGTGGTTAGGGTGAATATTTGATTTACGAATCACACGTACTGTTCTCTCACACATAGTTAAATCTCTTGTATTCTCACAGCTTTCAACCATAGTGGACACAATTAAAACAATCCAGATTTAACGCCTGCGGTAGTTAAGTTTACTGTGCCAGTTGTGATATTTTCAAAAATTGGCAATACTGTAAATACTATGGTGTGGCAAATGTCAATTTTGTTTAATGGTACCTAATATGTGTAGCTGTACATCAAATAACTGACTCAGATTCTCACAGGTAATTATTGAATTTAGTTCCTCACTTAACGTAAGAGATTTTCTATTGCCTTTAGGTAACCATAGAATCCAAACATTTACCAGCCCACTCCTTTCTAATATAAATGATTTTGTATGTGGCAGAATGTTCATGTTTTAACGACTGTAAGTAAGCACTTAAAATATACAAGACACTTTGATTTATTTACATGCTTAATGATTCATCTCAGCTTTTAACTGCTTGATTCAGAGGAACAAATAATAAAACTCAGTGTTTTGAGTCATGCCCTAACAGAGTGCATGTTGATTCATGTTAACTTGTTTTGTATATTCCTTCACAAAATAATAATAATAATTATTAATAAAATAATTACCCAGACCCCTACATACAAGTATTGTGATGTTTATGTGTCTTTCTGAAAACCCTATAATAAGTGATGGAAAATGGAAAGATAAAGCTATACATCACGTTTGGGGCTGAAGGGTTAGATTGCAGCTCTTTTCAGTAACCTCTTTTCTCCTGTATTCCCAGAGTAAATGTGCTTGAAATGCTATGAAAAAAGCAGTCTCCTCATATTGTGTTATGAAATGGTTTTGACTTAATCGCTAAATGACATTTCATGGAAAGCAGGAAATTGAAGAGGGAGGGTTGTGTGGCTGGAAGGGAGAGAAAATTGAAAGATAGGCAAAGTTCATACAACAGACAGATAGCACAAAGGCCCCTCTCCTGAGATGTGGCTGAAAAACACTCAGTGCAGCTCAGGAGGTTGTTGGTGTGTGGGGGAGGAGGGGCACAAAGGAACCTCTGAGATACCTTTGTGCTCCCTTGATCCTGGTGCCATTCAGGTTTCTGATGTACACTGAAACTCCCTTAGGGCTGTTCTATGTATACCAACTTTTCATGGCCCCAGGGGCCATTCCAACAGCAATAGATCATGGGGGCAGTGACCACTAGCATTAGACCAACATTAAAGAAAGCATGCTCGGTGCCCCCAAAGAGCTTGCAGTCTGTAAAATACAACATACACAGGAAGAGAGAGATGGAAGGTAGGGGTATGGGTCGGGGGGGGGGGGGAGGGAAGCTATTCAGGTGGTTGGTCACACTCTGATAAAGTTTTAACAACATAGTGCGTTGTTCTTGGTGTGTGTGTGTGTGTGTGTGTGTGTTCATTTAGGTGAGGGTAGATACAGAATACAGACAACTCCATACTACCCAACAAGAATACCCTAGGAGATACTTACCAGTAGATGTGGTATTACTGATATAATAATAGTAATTTCTATAATTGATTGAGCCTGTAGCAGAGTATTAGAAAATGGACAGGTTCTTGTAGCTGACTAATTAGTTTTAGAGTGACCAGATGTACTGATTTTATAGGGACAGTCCCGATATTTGGGGTTTTATCTAATATATAGGCTCCTGTTACCCCCCACTCCCTGTCCCAATTTTTCACACTTGCTATCTGGTCATCCTAATTAGTTCCATAAACAGAAGAAGAAAAGAGGGAGTTGGCTGAAGAAAAGAGGGAGTTGGCTGTTGCATAAAGCAGGGAATGAAGATTAGGATTTCTAGGAACCTAATTCTCCACTCACATACACCAGTTTCATGATGGTGTAGCCACAAGGACTGGGTGACAAATGGTTTTCCCATCCCATGAGAACTTAAGAGTTCAATAAATGCTCCCATCCCAAATTGGGACAAAAAGTCAAATTCTAAAAAAAAAATTGTGGTCCAGAACCGCCCTCTCCCCCCACCCCCATCAGTTCAGGTCATTCAACACATTTTGTTTCAATAATTTCAAAACATTGTTTTTTAGATTTTGACCTTGTTTTCCTCTTTTTTTGATTTTTTTTTCATATAAATTAAGTTACATTTCTAACTGGTCATTTTGAACCAAAACAAAAACCAACCCCCCTTTTTGTTTAGAAATTGTCAAAATGATACATTTAAACAATTTAAAAACTTTTAATCGCCATTTTTCACGTCAGGAAACTTATCTAAAACAACCCTTTCCTGTGAACAGTTTCAGTTTCAATAAATCAATATTTTTGGCAAAAAAAAAAAAAAATTCCCAATCAGCTCTAATAATCACGTGGGGTGTCTACACTGCAGCTGGTAATGAGTTTCCCAGCCTGGGTAGACAAGCTCCCACTAGCTTGAGTCAAGTGAGCACACTAAAAATAGCAATATGGCTGCTGCAGCTTGGGCTCCCAAGTCCATCTGACCCTCTGGATCTGAGCTCAGGTGGTAAGCCTCTGCCAGGGGCTGCTATTTTTAGCATGTGAGCTTGAGCCACGCTAATGAGTCCATCTAGCAAGGTGGGAGGCGTGCTCCCACCTGCAGTGTAGATTCACCTCTAGTGTAGCAGAGGAGAGAACCAGGCCTGGTTCTACCAGATTTGATTTTAAACATCCCTCCTCGCAAAATTCAGAGGTGCTTGGTTTCACAGTTCTAATTTAACTGACTATATCTAAAGCGGACCTAATTATTTAGATCTGAGTTTGAGTTTGTATTTTAGACATATTTAGAATAGACATTCAAACAAAGACCACCATACATTAAAATAGTGATATTATAAAGCAACATTTTTGAAGTTGAAGCTGATTAGAGCTGAATACCTCTCTAGTACAGAAAGGATTCTCCTTCACTTTTCAGCTGTGGGAATCAGATTTTCCTTATGTCTTTTCAAGTTAGCAACAGTCACATCACAATTGATGGCACCATGGAGCTAAATAGATAGTCTAGTCCTTTCTCATGTCCTTTTTGGGATTATAGGAAGTGTGCCTGTTTATTAAAGCTAAATTTCAGGTGTGAGTTCTCAAGGATTTAGACAACCCAAACAGCATCAAACTCCTTAATTATACCCCTTATTCTGCGTGCCACTCTGATGTAATGGAGAAGATGTGTGTATGGAATCAATGATTAGTACATCTTCAGAATGAAGCACAATTGCACTTCTTTACAGTGCTTAAAAATGTCAGAGGTGACACTGAAATGCACATATAGCAACAAAATCTCCCTCCTATCTCATACACGCTCACCAGCTGAATTGCCTGGTATCAAACATCCAAATGTAAAGAAAAAAGGTACATTACTAAAATTATGCTGTAGTTCAATTTATTTAAGGGTTATTTTTAAAATGAACCTAATTTATTTTGCGGGTATAATCTTGGAATATCCCAGCAGGGCATGTTCAGCAAATTGTGTTTCCCCCCTCCTAGTCCCAGTCACTATTTTGGTGAGATTTTTTTTATTTTTTTTTTAAACACACATGTCTGTACTTTTTTTTTTTGCAATGACCATTTAAAGAGATTTTAGCATGAGTTAAATCCATAATCCTTTTCTTTTGAGCTTCCAAAGGAGGGGTCAGATAAAACTAAACTCCAATCCTCCACAGAGAACCACACCCCTGTGTTGAAGTCCATGGGACTGCACAAAGTTCTCAAGGAGCAGGACCATATATGGTTGTTTTGTCCACTTTGTTCCTATGCTCTTTTCTTTCTCCACACCTGATTCTTAACAGAAAAAGAAAAAAAAGCAGCTGAACTTCTGGGGCTCAGTCCCTACCCTCTCACTATCTTGTATCTAAGACATAGTCCTGCATGGGATAGCATCATTCATGGGGTCATTTTCCCATTGGGAGCTCCAGGTGTGCTTGTGCATGAAACACATACAATGATTTCCAGTTACAGAGACCCTCCCTCGAAGAAGCTACTTGCCTGTATGACTAGCCAGCTCTGCTAAACCTGGCCCGGTCTGTACCCTTTGGAAAGGCTAGCACTACTGTGAGTGGGATCTTTTCACAGTCTTTATGCTGCTGGAGCACAAAGCCCTCTTGGGAAGGCTCCTTGCATTCCATTCCTGGCCTCCTCCTCCTGTTACATATAGGAAGGGTCAAACACTTGCTTTGACATGAAAACATATTTTTTGTTTGCAGCTCCTTCTTCTTTCTGACGCAGTCACCCTATTTCTGTTCACCCCGGTGTAACGTGTTGAGGGTGTAGAACAGGCAGATGCAGACGAGTCATGAACAAAACGGGCAGGCTGTGCAAAGAGAAATTCTCTTTACTGGGCCCTGCTTGCACAATGAGCTTCATAAACAGAACTACTGCTCCCATGCTGCCCTTCACCTATTACCCTTTCACACACAAGGGTGCATCTAAACCATTCAGCCAATAGGTGACTCCACTGAAACCTCCATGAGAAAGAACACTGACAGCTGCCATTGCACGAAGAGGGGATTCTTGTATGTTTAAAGATGTTTACAAACAATGGATGACAACAGATCTTTCAGTTACAGCACAAGGAAGAGGGGGAAGAGAGGAAGAACTGGAGAGTGACGTAAGAGGGAGGAATTGGATGCTCTGGGGATAAAGTGGAAAGGCAGAGTGTGTGTGGGGGGAAGAATTGGGAAAAACACATGGGAAAAGGGCTGGAGAAAATGGGACGGAGGAGAACTGGGATGGAGACAATGAAGGATGCATTTCTTCCACCCTTGCTCATGCTGGGTGGTATGTTACTTTGCAAATAGTCTTATTGATTTCAGGAGGTCTACTTCTCACAGAGTGAGGTACTACTCAGCATGAGTAATCTGGCCCAAAAGAAGGGGAAAAGAGAGGACTAAACTTGCTCTTTGGGCAGTGACTGTCATTTATTACATATTGATACAGCTAGCACCAGGTGAGCTCAACCTGGCTGGCCTGTAGGTACCAACGTGATATTAGAAGAGGCAGTAGACAACAAGAGGAGAGAAAGAGCTTTGTCAGCTAGAAGAAGACTACTGTTGAGCTAAATGATAATGAACCTTAAATATGGTGCAGTAGATATCGAGGAGACACAAGGGTGGGGCTCAATCAGATGTTCCCACAGTGGCAACCTGAACCTGTCCTCAAGAAAAAAAGCAGTGGGTGACATTGAGAAAATTGTTTTGACAACGGATAGAAACTGCTCACTGCTGCTGTAGGAATCATGTTAGCAAGAGCCTCTAATTTGCCCCCTCAAAGTAAAAAAGGAAGAAAATGTCACCTAGTGCTGCTGGAAATATGGCCTGTACATGAAGAGCAACAGCCACCAGCTTGCCTTTTATTTAGTTCCTAAAACTTGAAACTTGCAAATAAATCACACCAGCTGATTAGTAATAAATTCAATTTATCTGATTTGCTTTCCCCTCCCTGTGGACACTTTCTTTATAGTACTTGTAGCTGGAAAAGCAGCAGGCAGCTCCTCCAGGAACAGACACCAATGCTGCTGCATGAATTAACTTGGCAGCAGATGCTCAGCAGGGTAGAGGATGATCACTCTCCACTCATCTCTCTAATTAACCTGCTGATCCTTCATTATAGCGCTGTCCGTGTTATTTATTCATGCTACTTTTATCATAACAAAGAAAATTACGGGGGGAGGAGGGGAGACAAAAAAACAAAACCCCTCCATGTATTAATAAAGCTCTGACTGAAGCTGACAGAAGCAGAGACATTCAAAACTCAGGCTCCTAGATGCACAGAGGATTGAGACACACTGTTCAGAGAGTCCACTAACATCCATAATAGTCACAGTGACAAAATGTAACACCCTTGCTGCTGAATTCTGTTATGAACTATAGGACATTGATGGAATTCATTGGAATACCCGAGTTTCGTTAAATATCAGTTGTTCACTGGGGAGGGAACGGGAGATGCATTTTATCCTGAGGCCTGGAGAATGGTGTGAGACGAGTATGGTAGCTCAGTCAGCATAGTGGTCAAGAAATTTGCCTTGATTCAAGCCAAATTCTGCTGTTATTTACAGAGATGTAAATCCAGCGTAACTTCATGGACTCCAATAATTATGGTTTCTGTAGCTCAGAACAGAATTTTGCTTTGGGCGTTTATTTTAACCCAAAATGTGTTTATTTAAACACAAAATCGGTAATTTAAGTCTGAGAATGAGTTTCAGTTTCTTGACATGTCTCAGTACAATGTACTTCAGTGGAGGCACAAAAATGAGAGCACTGGCACAATGAAATATTAAGCATTAAGACTGTGTCGTAAGATAGTGTAGTGAAAGCATCATTTTGATAAATAGTTTGGCAATGTCAAATAAATCTGACATCCTATTGAATCGCATTGTTTTGATTTCATTTGTGCAGGCTGACACCTTATGTTTTTCTTGGAGTTTTTAAGATGTTTTCCCCCTTTCACACTCCTTGTGCTCAAAACTGGCTGAATCATTCTTGCTCAGACTTCCACACACACACACAAATATCCACAACTTTGGACAGATACCAATCCTAGAATATCTGAGCCAAAATGATGAAAGTTTCAAAAATTACAAGGGACTAAAAAACAGGAGGATAGATTGGATATTGTGCAACTTTATTTATGCCAGTTGCTGCTGCTCCTACTATCACGAAACAAGGACCAACCTTGTATGTCCAAGTATGTCCAAAGCTTGAACATGAGCTTTCTAACTATTCAAAAGCAGTTCACTGAAAATATTTTAAAATGATGAGCTTTGTGGCTGTCTCTGTTCTTACAACGTTTGTTTACAAGTGGATTTGCCAAATTCCCATAAAATAGATAGCTATGGAAATATTTCCAGCACAACTGAAACCAAGAAGTGACAATGGAGCCAGTACTTGTGAGATGGCCAGTGTGATTTCTAGACCCAATGGCTTGTAAAAGCACCACTTAGGACTTGTTCCTGCACAGGGCTGAGTGCTTCCTGAAGGCTTCCAAGTACCCTCAGCTCTCACTGAGCTGTTCCGAGATAGCTGGATGAAAGGTTACAAGGGCAAGTGAAAAGTGTTATGATCACAATGCCCCAAAGTCTCAAAGTAAAAAGCCATGTTCATGATAAAGTATGTTGATTTTACTAAGCAAAATGCTAACCCTGAAACATATGTACATAAAAGTGTGGGTATACATGCAGTAGACATGAGTGGCTTTATCACACTGGCATCAACCTTGATTAACTTGCATGTGAAAATAAAAAGCTGGTCCTCAAAATGGAAAGACACATACAGAAAATGTGATTGACATTTTGTAAGCGTTAAAAAAAAAAGAAAAGAAAAAAAAAACACCAGCAGTCAGTTTACATTCAAGTGTAACTTTGTGTATGCACCTCATCTTGCTTCTTTAATTCCTTGACACACTCTATTTACAGATCACTAGATTTTCCTGCTGGGTAAGCTTCCACCTACCTAGCTCTTTTTCTGTCTCTCTCTTTCTCTCCCTTTTGTAGTGCTCTCAGAAAGATCAAATCATTAATGGTATTAAAGACTTTGTGGTAGAAATTATTATCTATGCTGGATATATTACTTACATGAAGAAAGAGTTTTTAATTGGAAATTTTACAGCTGGAAACCTCAGCACTGCAGAGCTGTGTATTTCTTCATGTTTATTGGAGCTAATACGTATTGTACAGAGTTTGAATAAACACTGTTATCATAGGTGGCTTTTTATATGCACTTTGGAGAGCTAAAAAGCAGTTTCTCCATAATACAAAGAGCCGTCAGATAATATGGAGAGAAGTAAGGATATCCTTATTAAGATGTTCCGTGCATTTTAGAAGTGAAAATATGAGGACATTTCATTCATTTCTTATCTCATTCCGTAAGTGATAGGAGTTCTCCTGGAGAGTTTTAAATAATTTAATAATAAAGTCATCAGTAAGTATGTTTGAGTGGGAATGGTCACAAAACAAGCACAGAATCAAAACTTTGTTGTATTTAAAGAAATGAGAGTCATACATTTGGTAGCCAAATATAAGTCTGTAGAGGGGAAAAATACCAGACAAATACTTGGAGAACATTTCAGCTCTTTACGTGACTACTAATCCACTTTAATCCACGTGAATATTAATCCATTATGCCTCCTTACTACTATTAACTATGATAAGCAAATGTTTTCAGATCATCTAGCAATACTTTGTTCATGTATTAACTTGCTCATTGGCAATTATGGTCAAATTTTCAACCCCCAATACATGCACATTGAAAGAACTCTAACTTAAATTGTTAGCTCTTTGAGGAAGAGACCATCTTTTTTCTCTGTGTTTGTACAGCACCTAGCACAACAGAGTCCTGCTCCTTGATTAGGGCTCCCGAGCACTATAGTAATACAAATAATAATAACAAATGAACAATTGGTGCCCCGTTGTTCTACACACTGTACATACACATTAAGAGACTGTATGCATTGGAGATCTGACAGTGTTAGGTTGGGGTATTAAGGTAACCTAAAACACAAAATAGATACACAGTGGGAGGAAAGAAAGATTATGATCCCTATTTTACAGTATAGAAAACGAGGCAAAGAGATTAAATTGCTTTTCTAAGCTCACACAGTAAGGCTGCTGTAGACCCAGGGGTTGAACCCAGAGCGTGTCAGTTCCACTCTAGTGCCTCAATCTCAGGACTACCTTGCTTTCTCGTATGCCTCTATGTTAACACCTATACAGTGACAATAAAAAAATCAAATGGACGCCAAAACTGTAAAGTTCTTATCTGTAGAGCCAGGACCAAAATTAAGTACACACCAAACCAGTCACTCTCACAGTCCTGTACATTTGCGAACCCTTTGTGAGCTCAGCTATTCAGGAACGCATTTCCCTTTTCTGGTTCTAGCAGACCCAGAGAAAAAGAAAATTCACAGATCAATCTCTCTTCTAGCATCAAGAATTTAGGAGACAACTCAAAGCCCAGTCCCTTCACCACCCACAATGTAACAGGACATACAAATCATAAGAAAGGCTACGCTTATGTCATGGAGGTCACAGAAGACGTGCCTTCCAGAGACCTCTGTGGCATTTTCTGTTTCAGCCCCTGGTCTGTGGGGCCCAGGCAGGATTCCAGAAGGGCGACAGCCTCCTCAGGGTCCCCGTGCAGATTTCCAGCAACAGCTCATAGCCTCCTCAGGGTCCCCCTACAGGAGACAGCCTCTTCAGGGGGTCCTCCCTGGTTTCCAGCCACCAGGGACAGCCTTGCGCGGGGGGGGGGGGGGGGGGTTGGGGAGGAACCCTGCAGCTCCCAGACACCAGGGTGGCAGGGGAAACCATGGAGCCGCAGAAGATAGGTCATGGCTTCCGTGAATTTTTGTTTATTGCCTGTGACCTGTCCTTGACTTTTACTAAAAATAACCGTGACAGAATCTTAGTCTTAATCATAAGGCTAGCCCTGCATTGCAAAACTGGGCTATGAGTCCTAGTCTAGGCTAGAATACAAAGCACAGACACTACTTCGTTGCTCCTGAAAGGATTCCATTCACACTGCTTTGAAAGATACATCTGAGGTTCTTTTACTTAACAATGTTCTTTAGTCTGTAGCACGTTTAAAAATACGTAAAAGGGGAACACAGAACAGGACAACTTTTGATTATGCAAGTCACCATTGCAAACCATATGAGCAAGTGAACAGTGATTAATTTCACTGTGGGAGAGGTGAGACAGCATTTTTTTTCTAGAGTAAATTGAATGCTTTGGAATACCTACTTGTATGCAGTGTAGTTGTAGCTGTGTCAGTCCTGGGATATTAATGAGACAAGGTGGGTGTGGTAATACCTTTTATTGGACCAACTTCTGTGGGAGACCTGAGTTCAGTTCCTGCTCTGCCCTAGCTTGTCTCTCTCATCAACAGAAGTTGGTCCAATAAAAGAGATTATCCCACCCATCCTGGAATATCTGGTGCATCACACATATATAACACCGGATACTGTAGGTAGGTTCACATGCAAGGTCTGCTTTGAAAAAGGATTTTTTATTAAAAACAAAACAAAGTCTTGCTGATCATGAGAACAATATTGCTTGAGTAAGGCCCTTTGCATAATCTTTTACAATAAAGATAAAAATGTCCCATTGAACCAGAAGGCTTATTAAAATAATCTGAAACTAAATTATGTAGTTTTTATGGTACTTTTGGGGGGATTTATGATAATAAATCTTACAGGCTCTGAAGCATTCATGGATATTTCAAAATGACTTGCTTTTCATGAAAACCAACATTCATGAAAACAGATTGATAGCTGCTATCAAATTTGATAGCAGATACCAGATATGAAGAAAAAAACTTGCACTGTAAAATTTTAGCTGGCTGATCAAATTATGTCATTTACATCCTATTATGTCACATGTCATGCTGACACATGGCAGCGGAGTATAATTTAAGTGACATAATAGATGGCTGCCATACGTAATGTAACTTCCTAATTGTGAGCTCTATTAGTCTGGAGAAATAGCCTTCCAAGAGAAGTATGGAAGACCTAAATTTCTTGAATCATTTAAAATACTGAATAAAATACCAGAGAACATAGCAGAGAGAACAATAGTGCACAGATGGGGAGATGGACTAGATCATTTCATAAATCTTTTACATCCCTAAATTTATGGTTCTTTGCCAACGGCTTAAATAATACTTGTTTATAACATAAATTAACCACTGGATCAACTGATGGATAATCAGCCTAACGTGTTTACAGAGTATCTATTCCTATGCTGAGATTAAAGTGTACCATGGAGAATTTCAAAATAATGAACAAACTATTTTCTGGTTTATTGTTATCATTCTTATAGGTTAAAATTTCCCAGAAATGAAAAATAATATTTATTCTGCTCTAGTGCAGCATTGACATAAAAAGGGATTATTTAAGTAATAAAAAATAGAGGCAAACAATGCCAAGGTGAAGGAATGGACATTTTTTCCTCCCTTTTGAAAAATGTGAACTTTAAATAATTGTCTGAATAATTTCTAGTTCTATGCCTTTGGAAAAGTCAGAACTTTAGATAATTGTCTCTTAAGTATTCTAAAACTTTCCTGTGACCTTTAGTCCAGCAGAGCTGTAATCAAACATACCTGTATGGTCATTTCCAGTCTAGAGGCAACTATTATATTTTACACTTGGGTCTGCTAACCCTTTAAAAGCTGGATAGAAATTTCTTTGTCCATGAGGTGATCATACAGAAAATTTGTACTGACAGTATGAGACTGTATTTGTTTTATCTTTAACAGGAAGGTAAAAAAACAAGTCAATAATTCAGATGCAGAATCTCTACTTTTTTTTTTTTTACACTTACATGCAACTATGAATGTGGGGAATGGGGGGAGGGGGCACAGAGGACAGCAGCTTTGGTTTCCAGATCTATCTCATGTACTTATATGGTCCCCATCACCACACAGTCTTTAACTTATTTATCCTCCCAAAACCCAACGTGAGGGAGGGAAATGCTACCATCCCCATTACAGATGGGGAATTGAGGCAGAGTGACTTGCTCAGGGTCACACAGGAAGTTTAGGGTAGAGCAGGAACTGAACACAGTTCAAGTTAGTGCTCTAGCCACTGGAACAGCCTTCTTCTCTAAACTCCTATTGACATCAATGGGGTCAGGTTTTCACCTGAGTTTCTTAATTTTGTTCTGTGCTGCCTACAGTCATCAGACAGTTTCAAGGTACAACTTTCCCTACCATCCTGATGTATATTTGTACCCTTGTTTCTGTTATTTCTCTATTCCATAGTTGCCTGGTTTAAAAAAATCACTGCTAAAGATAAATAAATAAATTAATGGAGATATCCTATCTCCTAGAGCTGGAAGGGACCTTGAAAGATCATTGAGGTCCAGCCCCCTGCCTTCACTAACAGGACCAAGTACTGATTTTGCCCCAGATCCCAGGCCAATGCTCAAACTCTCTATTGTGTCTTCAGCACACTTGTGTTGTTAGCTGAAATGGCAGAATATTCACCTGGGATGCTTGCAAATTTAGGGGCAATTTCTGCTCTCAGTTACACTGTTGGAAATCCAGAGTGACTCCATTAATTTCAATGACCCTTGGATTTTGGTCCTCCCTGTAATTTCTGTATGTTTTCTCAGTATTAATTGCCACGTATGTCTTTTTCTTAAAGAAAGGATGTAGCAGACTTCAGATGAACCCAGAGGACTCCAACCTGCAAGTGGAACATTCCTTGCCACATAATATTTTGTGTATGAATTATCACAATTTTCACTGAATTGCATCCTGTACAACTTCATTACAGTCAATAGCTTGATTCTGATCTCACTCACACTGATTTATGTCCACTGACTCCAGTGGAGCTTCTTCTGATTTATATCCTTGTAAAATGGAATTGGAGTCAGACCAATGGAATTGCAAGAGTCATTAAGTTAGCACAAAATTTGGCTCCTCAGTTTTGCCCAATGTACTCAGCTAGCCAGACACCTTGTTTACTTGTAATCATATTGTTCTGACATGATGTACATTTCATTCGGATCACATCACCACATATCATGTGTGTTGAATGTTGCAGCTGTAAACTATGAGAATTAATGCAAGATGCCAAGCTCTAGTACGGAAAAGAGATGAAATGGTTGTCAAATGTGCTTAGCATTAAACATACATTATTAACATGGTAATTTGCGTAGACTAATGGATCATTTTCAGCATCTACAGATTATATTTAATTCTATTATGTTGTTCATTTAATCAAAAGTTTCAAAAAGTAAGAATGTACTCCATTGGTCATTATTTTAAACTGCTTTGGTAAAACTAGTGGCTATATTCTGACCTGGAGCCATGAACTTCCAATTAATTAGTATTTATATTTTGCCAAATTTGGGCCAGGTGCTATGGGAGTAAATGAAAAGCTAACAACCCCATCCAGAGGGCCTTGCAACCTGAATTTTACTTAAAATAGGATGAAATGTCATAGTATTGATGACTTTGCTACAGGTATTGACATGTGAGATTTAGACATTGAAAATAATGGAAGATATATATCTAACCCCCCTAAATCATTTTGAAAGTTTCAATTGAGAGTATCTTTCAATGCTCAGCCTCAAATGACATGAGTTTTAGTGTATGTATATATCACGCAGGTTCAATGAAATTCATGAACCTTTCATCAAACAAAGGATGAGTTTCAAGAATCCCTTCCCTAGCCCCATCTCCTTCCCTCACCCAAGCTATTTTCACACAGGTTCTGGGAAGGGTTTCTTAGCTTAAATCAAAACCATGAGAAAATATGAAATTACTCTTGCTTTCTAAAAATCAAATGGAACTAAAAAATTTGAACCCCATGCTATGAAAAAATAAAATAAAACCAGAGACAATTTAAAATATATCCATTTATAAAAGGTGCATATGGGGAGCTTAAGGATCAGGAATTTTTTATATTGGCATTAATCAAATATTAGACAAATAACTTAGCATCTCACTGTCAATGCTGAAATGACTCTTAGGATATGTCTACACTGCAAAGAAAAACCTATGTGACAGGGCTTTGCAGGACTCAGGCTGTGGGGCTAAAAATAACAGGGTAGACATACCTACTCAGAAGAGCTCAGACTCTGAGACTGTTCCCCCTCACCGGGTTTCAGAGCCTGGACTCCAGCCGAGGGAATGTCTATGCTGCTATTTTTAACTCTGCAGGCTGAGCCAATTGACCCAAGCTCAAGACTTTGTGCCAGTGGTTTTTCCTTGCAGTGTAGACATACCCTTGTTCACACAGATGCTGACTCTACACACATATAGAATTTTAAATGATTTACCAACAGATCATACAGCACTCCAATAGAGTTGACCTGGGATCAACCATATCAACCATATCAAATTTCTATTAGAACATTTAAAAGGGCAAATATAGGCCATGGTATTTTAGTACTGCCGTACCATTAATTCTTATAATGTGCACTTTGAGATAGTGGCCACCTTACTATAAAAAGTGACTAGAATTTATCGGAGAAGTGCCTGTTGGTACTGTTGTAATAAAGGTTCTGTCAGCACTTCCATTACAAACTCTTATTTTCAGGGGTTTATAACTCAGCTGTAACTTGCTATGAGAAATTTTTTAGCACGCATACTCTTTGCCAAAGATCATTCCAAGCTAAATGTGGCTTAAATTATGAGACATTTTAAGAAAAAAAAATATCACTTGAAATTTCCTTGGAGCTGCTGCAACTCAAAAATTGTGTCTTTGGTTTCAACAGTGTCTGATCCTGCAGTCTTTCAAAATGCAAAAGTCCATTTGATTTCCGTGAGACTAAGGTGTGTGTGTGACTGCAAAAACATGCTCTTACATATATTTTTAAATGTAATCCATAATATAAACTAGTGACATAATGTGTTATATTTGCTTTTAAAATTTTAAAGTCTGAGATATTGAGGTGTATAAATACTCCTTAATGTATGTGCAGTATGGACAAAGGTCATAACTGGAAGACCCACACACATTAAGGTCATGGATCCCAACATATCTAGCTTGGAAAGATGAAGGGTTGTCAGCATATGACACTTTGCTTCTGGGCAGTATAGTTATTTCAAACCTGATGACTAAGCCATGTAAATGCTATAGGCATGCAAACTAATTTGCACCACTATCAAAACTGGCAGATAAAGTGCTGAACAGTTTTACAAAAACTGAAATACTTGGCAGGTACAATTCATTTGTGTGTGAGAGGAAACAAAAAGGCTATTTATTTATTTAGTTAGTTAGTTATGAATCACTTTTGTACCAAGCCAAGAACACGTGAGGCAGAAATCAAATATGGAATCCTTCCCACTGCCTCTTTCCTAAGGGGTCTCACTCCATTGATTTTGCGGCTTCTGGGTAAATTGTCCCTTTTTCGGAATTGCACAGAATTTTAGATTTGTGCCACAATTGGCCAGTGAGATGCCTCAATTGTTTATGGAAATTAAGTACATTTTTGCAGTTGCTGTTCTGACCTCTAAATCTCTGGGGCACAGCCTGCACTAGTGTTACTGGTAGCCATATATCTTGCTTGCCACACTGGATTTTCTCCCTCTATCATCTGTAATTCATGGATGAAGAATCTGTAACAGTACAGACAGTAGCTGTGATAATACAAGGTGAGACGAGCATAGTAAAACTATTAAAAATAATAAGAATCTCAAGTGATTCTATTGGCCCAGATTAGGGACATGAGAAGATTTTAACAATAATCCAACAAATAATTTCGATCACGGCAAGAAGGCTGAATTAGCTGAGCAGTGAATCAGAAGAGCAGAGGGAAATAAACTTGGAATAGCATGAGAAATTCTGAAGGAGAATGTTAGGTACTCTGAGAAAGATATCAGTTTCCTTACTGGATGAACTAGAAGATCAGAAGGCCAGACTAAAGGAATCCCAGAAGAAGATGAGTGTAAGAATTCTTTATACAAAGTTTTCTGAAGGAACTTCTTCTGATAGAAAGAAGGCCATAGAATTCTCAACAACAAACAAACAAAAAAGGAAAGGCGTATTTGCTGGTAGCTTTCTGTGTGTCAGGAGACAATCATGAGAGAAGCACAAAAGAAGAGTGTGGATTTTTCATGAAAAAAATCGACTGGAATCTTTACTGATTTAAAATTTGAGATGTTACTAGAGAAATGGGACTAGTACCACTTCTGGAATAGACTAAGCAGATGCAGAGTGATATCTGAAGTGTGGTATCCATCCCCAAACTACCCTCCGTTATTTTTTAATACTAGAGATCAGCACAAAGATTGCATCCAGATGAACAAGGAATTGGAGAACTTGCTGGTATGAGTTATACCCACCAGCGAGAACAACAGTATTTCTTGAGACTAGTCCCTCCATGTAGTTCACTTGGTTGAGACCTAGAAGCATTTACTTATTTATTTTTACGAGAATTTTCTAAAGAATCAAAGGGTAGTTAGGGATTTCGTTTGTGGCTCTTACGAAAAATCACAATTTTTATTGATTTATAGGCTGTTATGGTCCCCATCATCATCTGAGCACTAAGCACACATTAAAAAAAATGTACCCATACAGCCCTTCTGGGAGATGAGTATTCTATATATGGGGAAATGACACACACACCATGATTAAGTGACTTATCCAAAGCCAGATAAGAAGCTTGTAGCATTTCTAGGGAAAAACACTCTAAATCCCAGTCCAGTTCCATAATTGCAAGCCATCCTTTGGAGTGAGGCTTGCTCACAAGTAATAAGGTTTAAAGTTCTACTGGAATGACTTCCATGTCAGTTATAGATGGATAGAAAATGGCTACATCAAAGATTATTGTTTATTATTTGTATGGTTGTAGCACCTAGAATCCTTAGAGTGAAACTTAGGCATGGCAGTTCACAACAAAACATTTTTATTTCAGTTCTTATGAGTTACCACCTCCTATATTTTGCTTTGAGTTTAGGGTTAGGTTGAACCAAAGTCTCCAAGAGAAACTCAGAAAAAATCATCAAATTCTACCTGGTTTTAGGTGAAAACCATATAAAACCACCAAGTCATTAGTTATATCCTAAGGAAAAAAATAACCAGCTCCCATGTGTGAGACAGGCAAAAATCTGCCTAAATGTGCAAATATCAGAAAAGATTGCTCAAGTGACCACCTGATTTTTCTCTTGAACAGCCTGAAAATTCTATAAGCACTGTGATAAAATGGCTGATGTTGATATGGTGGGTCCCACACTTTTCTTGGCAGGGGGGCTAAGATGCCACCCCTTGCCCCTGCTCCTGGGTGCCAAGGGCCCCGCTAGTGGCCAGGGAAGGTGGTAGAGGAGGGAAGCGGGGGAGGGGTCTGGGTTTGTTCCTCACTCTGAGCCCCAGCCCCTCTCAAACTCTGCAGGTTTCTTGCCCTCTTCCCCCTTGGGTAGGGTTACCCTCAGTCCTTAATGCTAGGAGAGGGAGTCTCCCTTCCTTCGGTTCTCTGGTCTTTCAGGTCTCAGCAACACACCTCCAAACTCCAGTCCTCTCTCCTTCCTCACGCACACTAACTGCCTGAAGCAGGGTTTTTTTATTAGGTTCCTGACAAGGCCTTAATTGACTACAAGTGCTCCAATTAACCTGTAGCAACCCTCCCTAGTCTACAGGGAACCACACCTTAATTAGCCTAGAGCTTATATATCTCCCCTCTCCCACTCCTCCCTGGCCCTGCTGTATCACAGCACTCAATGGCCTACAATCTTGCCAATTTTACTGAGATGGTCATAAGCACCACATGGTAGTATTCTCATTGAAACTCCTCCTGATCTCAGTCTTGCATCCCTGGTCCCCATCAATTCAAAATACGAGAGCCAGATCTTCCTCCTGGCTTATCCTTCTGACCATCCTCCTCCTCAATTGGCTCCCCTGTTTCCACAGCACCAAATACAACCCTTTTGTCTTTTCCTCCAATTCCCTTCATAACTTAGTCCCACCCTACCTATCTGACTTGTTATCTTAAGGCTGACTCCCATCTTCACTCTACCAATAATGTAAGCCACAGTCTCCCAATGTATCGCTTCTCCAACAAGCATTTTCGTGCTTTCTCCTATCCTGGCCCTTATGAGTGGAAATAGCCCCCAGTCTAAATCTATACAATCAGCATTTTGTTCCCCTCCAAATCCCTCCTCAAAATTCACCTTTTCTGTAATTCATACCAAAAACTGGCATCTGAATACACCTAAACTGGCTGGAACTGCTCATCTCCTATTATGTTACCCTGGCTCCCCAACCCCAAGCCTGGCCTGCGAATTTGTCTCATCCACCTATCATGCCTTGTCTTCTAGGCTATAAATTCTTTGAAGTAGGGATTGTCATTTATCTCACAATACGGGGACCAGACCTGGTTGCCCTTTAGGTGCTACCATGATAGAAAATAATAATAATTACTCATGAAAAGAGTGACTAGCAGAAATGTGGTTGCTTGAGAGAATACTAACCCTGATAAGTTGAATTTTAACAATTAGGTACAGGTTGGAGACTCATACCGCATTGTATTTTATGCATACACATGCCGCTGTGTCTGTTATGGCCAGAGGAATCCACTATGTCTGTGAATGAAATTTGCTTGCTTATGACTAGTGAGGAGGGATTCAGGTTTTTAGGGATATATTTGACACCCTCCCCACAGCCAGCCAGTCTCTGCAGCACAGAAAGTGTTCACATTAAGATTGATGGAATGGTCATCTGGCTAGGAAGAATTACTGTATTTCAAATGGATAAGAAGAGGAGCTCCGTGTAAGCTCAAAAACTTGTCTCTCTTGCCAACAGACGCTGGTCTGATAAAAGATATTATCTCACCCACCTTGCCTCTCTGTACTTCAAATGATAATTTATTACTTCCTCAACACCACTTGTATACTTGGCACTGTATGGGAGGTACAATCTATGTAAACCAACCCCATAGTCTTGCTTTACACTGTATGTTGTCTGCAAACCAGATTCTCTCCCTAGAAGAGGTGTATTTATCTGTTTAACTGTACTACAACTTCAGGCAGTGGGAATATCCGCTAATTCTCATCTACTGAGACCCAGTGGTTAGAAGAGACAAAAATACAACTGAGGGGGTAGAAGAATTAATTGATATT
Source organism: Chrysemys picta bellii (assembly GCF_011386835.1). Lineage (NCBI taxonomy): Eukaryota > Metazoa > Chordata > Testudines > Emydidae > Chrysemys > Chrysemys picta. Next base: position 30,488,084 of record NC_088804.1, on the reverse strand, counting down.
CTTCCTGACAGCCATTGGAGGATGATTAAAACAGACCAGGTATGCAGAAACCTTACAAAATAAAATGCAAAACCAGTGACTAAAAATGGACTTATGCAATAATTGCCAATTAGCTGCTCAAAACTACAAAACCAAACACATGCACACACTCCCCCAGCCAATAACGAGGTTGGGGAGAGGGTAGGGAGCGTTTGTTAAAATATCATGTTTGTCCTGACCTGTGACCAGATTAGGGACAAAAATCAATGGCGATTTCCCCTCCTACCAACACCTCCACTTCTGAGACATTATTCCTCCTACTCAGTGAATAAATGCCACTTAACAAAATATCCAGCATGGATAGAAACCATATTGTCCATGAGTACCTCTACTAAGGGATCTGCTTTTGAGTGCAGAAAATGTGGAGGGATTCATTCCAAATAAGAAACCAGAAGCATCTTATATTCTGACAGAGGCATCTAAGCTACATGTTTGCAGAAGACTCTCTCCTGAAAATCTGGAAAAAATATGTCCAAGTGCTCTGATGTACATTTGGTAAAAGAAGCCAAGGCAAAGATAGCCACTCTGCTTATATACATGATTCGAGGCAGGAAGCAACAACCTGTGAAAGTTGTGCGGGAATAGTTTCTTTCTTTTGCTCCCATATAGGTTGAGTTCTGAATGAGACGTGGTGATCCAGTACATTGTGAACATTGTAAAGCTACAATTGGAGAGATGCAGAGATCTTCTTCTTGGAAGAACATTCCCCCTTTATAAACACCTTATACTTCTGGTGCAAACTATCAGATGTTAGAGTAGAAATACTCCACCATGCACAACAACCGAATGAGACTGGCAAACCTGACAAATAATGGTGAGGAACAGATTGTGAAAAGTTTTCCTCTCAAATACACTGATTCTAAGCCCCAAACCTATACAGTGAAGTTCCCATGCTGTTTTCAAGGAGAATATGGCCCACTGTCTTTATTATTGAAAGACAATTTATTTTATAAGTCTTAGCATTTTGCATAAACAGTCAGCACACTAATCTGCATGCACAGCCGAACCAACATGTGACAGAACACTTAAGCAATTTGTAACAAGGAAGGAACAGGAGGACAAGTAGAGTTACTGTCACTAAAGTTTGCTTATTTATAGATAAGTTCATTGGTTTAGACATCAGAAAGATACTATCAGGATACACAAAAATCTGAAACACAGACAAACCTACAAGTGTCCAAGCAGATGTTGCCAGATAAGAAAGAGGAATCATCTCTCGAAACGCCTATAAATGTTAAGGTTTATTTTTCTCTGGTTTTCTTTTGCTCACTTTCTTTATTTTAATCATGATTAATGATTATATTAAAGTGACAAAATGGGAGGAAATGTGTATGTATGAGGGGTAGAATATAGTTTAATAGTTTGTGTGAACTGAGGAACTTTTGGTTAAGAGATACAATATTGCTGCTATGTTTGACTACACGTTGGCCTCCCATTAAAAGACAAGTGGAAACTGAAATGATACAGAAAATAAACATGATGAAGGAAACATTTAAGTCCTCTCACCAAATTATCATGTATGTGCTGAGGCTTCATTAATTTATGTTTGTAAAGCACTTTGAGATCCTACAAGGTACTACATACTATCAAGACATTGCTGTACATCTGAAAACACTTCTAAAATTTCTGAGGGATCCAACTTTGGATTCCTTTATTGCCGAGATGCTCCTGGATGTGAAATTAGCACACTTGCTACCATCAAGGCCCGAGGTCCATTGTTTAGCTGAAATTATGTCAGACTGAAGCTTTAATTTAATTTAATTTAATTTAATGTTCTTATCTCTATGTGTCTACCTGGTATTTTATCTGCATTCCAGATTTTCTTTGCTAAGATGTATTTATTCTTTCATGGTGATTGCCTGGCCCGTTTTTTTTTCTGTTTTGTTTTCTTAATCTTTTTTTCCCTTATGTGCTGTTTTAAAATGATGCCACTGTTACTTACTTTACTGTACTTCTATTGACAAGTTAATGAAATAATTATTGGAAAAAGAAATAAAACTATATTAAACTATTAGATCTGGCAAACACTACAGCAGGAAAATTCGCAATGTTTTCCATTGTAGTGCATTTGATGCTCAACACTGACCTCAGATCTTTTTCACTTAGACTGCATCTGGTTCTTAATTAGTTTGATTTATAAAATGAAACATAATTGACTCCTTGTCAACATTATGTTGCTAGCAGCACAAATCATAAATTATAAATAAGTGAAGTAAAAGCCTTTTATGATCATGTATGCATAATGGCATGCTGTACATATACAATATTATCCCTTCCTTTATTGCTCTCCTTTCATATTTGCTTGTACTGGTTCATGTTCACATAAATGTTCTGAAATAAACTGTCATTGTGACTGATAATTCACGTGGAAAAAAGGGCTCTCTCAGGAGGGATATGATGCTGTGGAAGTGAGCCCTCCATTTGAGTATATGGATTCCCTGACTATTGGCTGGATACTTTCATCTGTGGGGGTGATGGAGAAGCCAACACAACAGAGATAGGATGAAGACAGGACTGAAAAGGTTAAAAGAGTATCTGGAACAAAAATGCTCCAGTAGATGCACTTTGCTAGCTAAAAAAGAGCAGGAAAAATAATAATAATAAAAACAAAACAAAACAAAAAAAACCCCAAACCACAGCACAGCTGAAGAAGAGCCTAAGGATGCCTAAAAGAGGACAATCAGCTTACCAGGTGGCCCCCTCCTTGCTGGCTGGAACATCAGGTTGGCCTATCCGGTCCAATGAAGACTTGATTGATCACATCTGGCTTATGGCGGAGGAGAGAGGGGATCTGTCTGGCTGGAGCCCTGCATCCTGAATACAGGAGAGGAGTGAATAAGGTTTCAGCTGGACAGAATAGACAGCATGGTCAAAATGTGGAGGAGGTTGGTAGCTGTGTTAGAATTTGTGGATCTGGTCCTGTTCTCTGGCATTGGGTTTCAGCTAGAACAGAGGAAGTTCATTGTCAAGCTGCCAAAAGGAGGCCACCTCTTCAGCCTACAGAGGTGGCAAAAGCTGCATCAATCATTGAAAGAAAGCGTAGACAGCAGCCAGGTAGCGTTAAAAGATATGTTTGAAGAAGAAATTGCACGCAGTCCTCACCTGTTCCGTGGCTCTAATGAGAGGTGAGCCTGGAAAGAGTAACTGCCTACACGTGAAAAGAAAGATGGGGCAGGTGGCAGAGCACCAGGTATTGGTGGAAGAAGCAGAACAAGATTAAATGTCCAACGTGGAGGGATTACATGCCCAATATACACTTTGCTACAGTGGTGGCACTGGGAAAATGCAGGTTTCCCCCTGTATTTCTGTAGTCCTCACTACAGACAATAATGGAAACTTCTTCTCTACAAGACAGCCCATTCAAATATCACTCAGGTGACAGCATGGGGGCATTACAGAAAATAGCTTATAGATGAGGTAGTAGAGGAGGATAGGAAAAGGGAAGAAGGAAGGTCTCAGACATGAAGGATATATGCTGAGTGAAAGAAACAAATGCTGGCTTTTCATTGTTACTGGGGTTCTAAGTAGATGGTGCACATGCAAAGCAGCATGTTCTAAAAAGTGAAATATGTTATTTACATTACAATATAAGACAACACAACGGACACTGAAACACAAGTGTATTTGTACAGTGTCTAGCAATATGGGACCTCTTGGCATTTCTGCAGTGTAACAGAGACTCCTTTGTAAAAAAAGGGGGAAAAATCATTTACTTGAAACCCTAGTGGCCTGTCTCTGATTTAGAGTAATCGTCAAGAAGAGCGTGAACACTATGAAAAAAACAAAATCAAATCAGATGTTCCTGATCCCTCACTCATCATCAATACAAAGAAACATCATGTGCCATCATGTTGCTGTTCATCTCATGGAGCAACAAACACATCCAACACACTTGCAGGATGGCGTCATGTTTCAGAACTTCTTCAGTTATATGACTGAATAGGTTTAAGTCTAATTGCCTACTTAGTGCTAAGAATGAAAATGTCCACCACAGCAACTGATCCCTGGCCATTCCCATCAGATCAATCATCTAGGGACTAAGAATGGGTGAACCAATGCAGAACAAACAGATAACTCCACTCCATTCTCCATGTCCATTTCTACAAGTGAACCTTTTCGAGACTTTACAAATGTCATCCCTCAAAGACACCCCTGAAACTCAAGTTCCTCCCAGTCTTTTTCTTGTTCCAGAGACAATAATTTTCTGCTGGTTTTGATAGGCAGCAAATTACCACACCCTCTGTACTGGCTACCTTCCACTTTTTGACACGTTGAGGGGCAGAGCTTAGGCATCATCCACATTCCCAGTCTAGCACTGACCACACTCCACCCACCTGCTACAGTGGTGGTTAAGAGTAAGATGGTGGCAATATCTGCTTACCTGTGTGACTCTAGACCCAGGGTGCTTACTTCTTCTTTTCTCCCCTGCACTGGCGCAAAGTACAACTCACAAAGCTAGGCCTCCCCCCAACCCTTTTTTTTTAAAAGAGTTGACCATGAAAAATCACCGAAATCTAAACACCCCTGAATTTTGCAAATCTTCTGGCTCAAAATCTGAATTTTGTGAATCTGTAGACCTATACCTAGAATATAATCTTTTAACTAGAACTGGTCAGAAAATGCTGATTTGATTAAATTGAAAAGTTTCATGAGAACATATCTATTCTATTGATTATTTGCAGGAAATTAGTGAAACCTTTTGTTTCGATAAGGTCATAACATTTAATTTTGACTAATCATTTTGACATTTATATTATAATACAAATGTCAAAATAATAAAGTTGAAACAAAATGGTTTAACCTTCTTGAAATGAAATGTTTCAACCTTATCAAAATGTATCATTTTGATAAGATTAAAATGAAGTATTTTTGGAATGTTTTGCGAAAAATTCTGAGTTTTTGACTTTTTGGCCTGATTTGGGACAAAATGAAGTTGATGGAAGTTCCAAATTTTGATCATCTCTACTTTTAATCCGGTACAACATTACTAATATGATATTGATAACATGATTTATAGGCCTAGGCCCAGACACTGCCACGATTTGTGTTTTTGGAGGAAGGTGCCACTTCTGTCAGTGGGTGGCAGATTGTCTCACACATGTTACCCAATAACCCTGATGTCCATGAAGTATTTTCAGATGTTCAATTATTTAAATACATAAGCATCCAGTCTACTTAGGGCCAAATACTGGCATCTGCCCAGCGACTAGCACCTCATTATGCAAGTAGACCCATTGATTTGAGATATCATAATGGTGCCCATAGCAATTAAAGAAATTCTGACCAGTGGCCTTTCTAGGGCTTAGCAATTTATTTTTTTTCATTAATAAAATTCAACTCATATTTTAAGTGCATGTACACACTGCCAGTGCTGTAGATAGGGTGGCAAAATGTTTACTTATAGGCATCAGGACTTGCAGTAACTGCTTTGCAATCACATCAGTGATTTTTAAATAAAAGCATGACTTCAGATGTGATTTGGTACATTTCAGAAATGCACTTTGAAAAATATGCAAACCACCTTAATTACTATGGATAAAAATGAGTATAATAGTTAAACACATTAGAAATATGGAAGCATGTGCTTCCCCTGGAGAACTGCCACTGTTAAATGAAATCTGAGCCAGGGTGGATGACAGCTGGCCACAAAGATTCCTGATGCTCATGTAACACTGCATGAAATGGCAATGGAATATGAGGATTTATAGCACATGTGCATAAGACAATAGGAGTGCTCACATTCTGGACATGCATTGTACATCCATAGGCAGTGATGGGTTTAATGGTGTCGTTGGTAAAGCAATTTGTACTAGAGGTTGTCTTTCAAACTGGGCAGAGCAAAGGAAGAGCATTCAGCTAACATATTTTAACTCTCCAAGCTATCTATATCTTATATCTATCTATCTATATCTATCTGTATATGAACATCAATCAAAAACACAGTAGGGACTTTTAAAGGCGATGACAGACAGACAGACCAACCAAGGAAAGGAAAGGGAGCATGATACTCAGTGACAGAATCCTGTATTAGCACAACCAGAGTTACTATGGTGGGAGCAAAAGCTATTTTGCCATAGATTACCCTGTGAGTATGCATGTGAGAGATGCTGCTAAAGAAAATATCTGACAATTGGAATATTTATATATTTTTCTCTTTTTGTTTTTATAAAACTGAAGGCAGAGAGTTAACAGAAACATTTTCTGATTTCATATATGTTCTGGACATTGGCTTTTAGCATTTTCATTTTGGACAGTAAAATGAGGGGAAACAATCCCCAAAGGTGTTGCATACTTTTTTCAGATCATTCATATAGTTTGGAAACAATTGCTTATAAATGGAAAGGAGGTGATTTGGAAAGCAAATTTTAAATAAGGTGAGTAATTCAAGCATAGGATGTCATGTAATCCAACTAGTGCTTGGGTGATATATACGGTATGATTATAACAACAGGCTATCTTACTTTAACCACATGGCACATTGCCTACCAGTTTCAAGTCACCCCACTGAGGAAATAACTGACAGATTAAAATTGTTCAATCCAAGGAGCAAAATATTGCACTTTTAAGCATGAATATTTTGGAAAATATTATGTACATGTACAGACACACACATTGATAAGTGTGTGTGTGTGTGTGTGTGTGTGTGAGCAGAGAAAATGGTGCATGTAGTCATAAGTGTGAGAGTCTAGATACAATATTGATTATATATATAATAAGTATTGTACCCAGGCTACCCAGAAATTGAGAATGACATTTATAACATTTAATTTTACTAGGAATAAGCTACACCACAGAAAGGTTTCTCATTAGAGTACATATGATGCTTCAATTTAAAAGCAAAGTAAATAAATATATACTCTTGGTTTTATTCACTACACCTGCACCAATATTCACTTTGGTCCAGATTCTGGGCTTCTCATCAAGAGCATGGAATGTCTGTTGAGCTTTTTCAGGAGTATTAATGTATGCCCCTAATGTGGTCCCCTCTGTGCTTAGAGGGGCAGGTTTTCCCTTATCTTGCCCATTCTCTTCACTACTGCCCCTTGATGGGTCCCAGCAGAGTTTAGCACTATGTACTCTCTCATTGATGCAGTGAAAATGTACCATTTTCTCTGCCAGGAGAGCTTCTGCAGCCCTGGACATCTGGGGACTATTTGATCCAGGGCATATTTTCAATACACAACAAATTTGCCATTTGAGGAAAATTTTTAAGTTTTATCTGTTAATGGCAAACATACATTTGCTAGTTTTAGAATGAAAATTGCAATTTGCATTTGCAAACAATACTTGAATGCGTGGGAAAACTGTCTTTTTTCATAAGGCTCTGCTCTTGACTGATCAAACAATAGGGACAATGAGAACAGGGTTTGCTTAATGGCATATACAATACACTATGTTATAAATACAAGAGAAAGTTATATATGATATACTATGTTATAAATACAAGAAAAAGTTCATGTGCTAGCACTAGGCTTCTAGTTACATTTTTCATGTCACGCTTTTATCAGAATACTATAAATCAAATTCCAAAGCCTCATTTTCACAGGTCTCATTTCAGTTTAGTGGTGCCGCAAGGCTACAAAATTCCTTCTCAGTTTCCTAAATAATTGGTGGCATTTCGTTATCCACCTCTGTGCCAGAATTAGTGAGTGGTGACCCATTATATGTTGAGAGATTGGCCCTAAATGGATAACCATTCTAAGGGTTGAGATACATTGTCAGAGTTTATCCAAATCTATCTGAACATCTTTGTTTGCTTGGACATCTTACAAAATCAGGTTTTCACCTGAGATTATTTTCAGCATTTCTTGCTTTGGAGGCAGTGAGAAGTAATGCAAGAACAGCATTACTCACGGTATTTCGTTCATCCATCCAAAACCAGATACAAAGACATGCAAAAATTAGATAATCAATCACTTCACTCATAATTAGCAACTGTGCGGCCATATAGCTCCAGGTAGCCAAATATGGGATCTGTCCTTGACTCACATGGTTGGGTACCTGGACTGATGTTGCCATATGGTTTATAAGATTGGGTGACCTGATTATGTGTTAACTAGGTAGGATTTTCAAGTCCCAATCTGATGGAGAGAGAAGGGTTTAATACATCTGGTCAGTTAACAGAATGATCAACTCTGCTTGCATCACAGTTCTAGAGAGTGAGCCTATCTTTCAGTAGGTTTTCTGTGACCAGCAGCAGCACATTTTGCTAAATTTAAAAATTATCAACCCATTCAGTGACACAGGAGATACAGGAACTGAAGTTTTGGGCTCAGATAGAACGGAAGAAAATCATGGCATATTGTTTTCTGAGAGATGTTCTATGGGCTTTAGCAAGATGCATGAGGTTCCTGATGATGTTCAAGATTACTTTGCTAGTCTAGCCATCAAAAAGGCAGTAGAGGTCCCAGTGAGTTATTTCAGGATGTCTTGTCTATGGAAGAGATTGTAAATATGCAAATTTACCAGATAGAAAATACAAAAAAATCTTGTCATGGTGCCTGTAAATCATTTCACGGGAACAGAATGTAGCTAGGAACACTGGCCAATTTCTGTAACACATAATGTATTCTTGTTGGGGGAAAAGTGTTTTGCGGCGTGCAAATGAAGGCCCAACATTATGTCAAAAGGTCAATTAAAAACATTTAGTAAAGGCAGGTTTTAGCCTATTAGAATATCACTCGTCACCTGTGCAGCACAGTTAAGACAGCTCACAAATTGTTAGATCACCTGGTGACAGTCTGGAAGGCTTAAAAGGCATATTAGCCCAAAGGGGATGAATTAAAGTGAATTGATAGTCAGAGGTTTTTGTAAGTATGTTACAAGAACAAACTCAAGCCGGTACTAGTATGTAGCCTTTCTTTATTATTTGGGCCAGAAAATATGCCCGTCAGAAACAAAACCACTCAGCTTTGATTTCCACAACAGATGTCAAACTGCATTGGTTGAGTGCTAGTGCCAAGAGAAAAGATCAATTAAAACTACTGCTCCTTCAAGTACAAAGGTGTCTGCCAATCCCAAAAATGCCAGTGCAGCACAAAGGAAGCAATATTAGAGAGTAAGACAGTTTCAGAAAAACCCTAGAAAAGTGGTGGTTTTGCACAGCATTGTGCTTCACAGAGTATGGAGAAAGGCAAGAACTGTTCAAAAAGAAATTATATAAGCATAAAGAAAAGGAAAGGAAAACACAATGTCGTAACTTCATAATTTAAAAAAATGCATTTGTAGTTTTAGAAGTCACTGAGACACTGGGCTTAATTCCACATTCAGTAATGCTCGGGAAATACTCTAACAGCCACCAAAGCTATTCCTGACTTGCACTATTATACCAAAAGCAGAATTTGGACCAATGAGTTGAATTTTACAGGAACAATAGAATAAATTCATCAGGCATAATCAGTCATGCTGATTGTGAAGATAGAGAACATTTTATAAGTCATCCTTAAGCATCGATGATTCAGTGGCTTGACTATGTAAGGAGCCTTTATGGCTCTGTCCACATAGATGCTGGGAGTGAGTTTCGCAGCCTGGGTGGACAGAGTTGTGTTTATGGAGCTCACACTAACATGCTAAAAATTTTTTCCAGCTCATGCTGGTGCTCAGGCTCTGAAGCCAAGGGAAGGGGGTGGACTTCAGAACCCAAGAGCCAAAGCAATGTCTACACTTCTATTTTTAGCATGCTAGCCTGAACCCCACTAACATGAGTCTGTATAGACATATCCTCTGTGACATGACACCTTGCCTCGCCTCAGCTATATTATCCCAATTTTGGATTTGGCAAGAATCCTTCCTATACAAGGGAAGATTTGTTCTAGCAGACAAAAATTGGACTGTTTTAAACAGCATAAGAGTCTTGATAAAACATGCTTAAAGGGTGTATGTTATAAGTATGTTTAAAGGGAATAATGTTATTAGGCAGAAAAAGATGGATGTAACTATATATCCTCACATGGAATTTGCGAACGTTTATTCCTTAATGGGTGTGGATTTGTTATAGAAAGAAAAAGTGTAGTGGATTTATTATGATGATTATCATTAAAATGTTAATTATAAAACAGTATCTCTATTGTACACAAGAGTGGGATGTCAAAAAGAATATTAAGGCTCCACTCCTTCTCCCACGCTAGTCAATGGGAATTTTGCCATTGACTTCAGTTGGGAGTAAGAGTGAATATTAAAAGGGTAATAGATTGGAGCAGGAAGGTTAATTAGTGGTATGAGTGGATAGTCTACACTCCAAAAAAGAAATGTAAAAACCTTTGTTTATTCTGTCGTGCTGTGGAAGGTAATTCACTGTTTATGGGAGCTTCATATTTAGGGCACTTAATTCAAATTGTGTTCTATGATTTTTGGATTATGAAGAAGGTTTTTTTAGTCACTTTATTTTCTATAATGAATGTACTAATTAAGAATACAGTCCTATAAAGACTCTTTAATTTCCTTTGTAAAGATACATTCATAAGAATATATATAAATTTAGAGTGAATAATGCTACAATAAACATATCCAAAAAGCGAAAACCATGATATTTTTAAATAGGTTCAGAAATTTATTTTTTATAAGGCCATATTTATCAAAGCAGTACCAACATACTTCACTGGCTGCTACAGCTAGAATAACAATTGGTATGAAAATGGTGTTTTCTTCTTAAATGCTTAAATATTTCCTTTATACACACAAATAAAATTTCATATTAATACTAACAAGGCTGACTAGCATATTTTGATTTCCTTCGTAATCATTGCACAAACATGATATAAGAGACTGAAATACAGGATGCAATGTTATGAGAAAGAAAACCCTTATCTGACATACAAATACCTAGGAATGCACTGTTTATAGAATTATTGTGATCATTTCCAGCTCTCTCACTATATGACCTTCAGGTATAGCTGTGTGCCAAGAACAAGGATCAGACTAAATTTATTACTCAAAAAAAGCAAAATGGATTGAATTTTCTTCTTTTTTCCCCCCCACCATGAATGAATTCCACTTCCATAGTATTACACAATGAGACTATGCCCTTCCAGAAGTGCTATAAAACAGCAATTCTAAAACAAAGTGCCCTTCAAGACTTTGCTGACCGAATAGTTTTCTCATCCTAGTTAGAACGCGTTTAACTTTAGTACTTCAGAATCTGTACACAGACACCAAGATGGCTTAAAATGTGTTTCCCTTTGGGGATTTAGTAAACATTTAGTTAGATGTTCTTGACTAGATGTGAGCCAATGTGTGTTCAATATTTATTTATCAACATAGCTTTAACCATTTATTTTACAATCTCTGTCTCTCTCTGCTATCTCAAAATCAATAGAAGCATAGTACAAATTAAATCCCTCTGTTCAAGTTTTATGTAACCCAATGAGTTATTTTCTGGATCTAAATTCTGTTTTCATTTTAGTTTTCTTCTTATCTATTGTACAGATATTGGAAATAGATGTGTAATTATGGTACCATTACACAGATAAACCACATTCTAATTGCTCAAGTGACAGATTGGTAAAGTAAATGGAAGTCAACCAAGCAATGCAAAAGAGAAATAAAATAAGTTATACAGTGCCACACTATATACGTTTTATGTTTACCTTCATTTTTCTTGATGGTGAAATTTGGATTGTTGACCATTTCAGGAAGAAGACTATATAGAAAAAAATGTCCATTTTTAGGATCATCTTTGTCAATGGCACTGACAGTCTGAATTACCTGCAATAGAAAAAGATTACATAAAATGTACAGCCTCAACGTAAGTTCTGTTGATCACCAACACCAGGTTTTATAAATTAACCTGCTATATATATATAAAGATACTGAAAAATTTGCATTCACTGATGAAAAGGACATTCTTTTATTATATAGGATACATTCTGATTTCTACTTTCACAAGTGTAAGAACCCTCCCATACACATACCTAAACTTCTATGTGGATTGCCCAGATCCTATAGAAATGTAGGGCTGGAAGGGACCTCGAGAAGTGATCAAGTCCAGCCCACTGTGATAAGGGAGGACCTAGTAAACCTAGATCACCTCTAACAGGTGATTGTCCCACATATTCTTAAAAACCTCCAATGATGGGTCTTCCGAAACCTCCCGTGGAAGCATATTCCAGAACCTAACTACCCTTAAAATTAGAAAGATTTTCCTAATATGTAACCTAAATTTCCTTTGCTGTAGATTAAGCCCATTACTTCTTGTCCTACCTTCAGTGGATATGGAGAACAAATTGATCACATTCCTTTTTATAACAGCCCTTCACATATTTGAAGACTGTTTTCAGATGCCCCCGCAGTCTTCTTTTCTCAAGACTAAGCATGCCCATTTTTTGTAACCTTTCCTCATACATGGTAGCCTCTGAGGCACAGTGCCTCCTGGGCTACTCATGGTTTGATATAGCTTTGCACAGAAATGTGCCTTTAGAACAGTCCAGCCATAAAACTCCCTCCACCACCATTCTCTGCCCCCTGAGCTGAACAAAGTTCTTAAAAATGTACCTTTTTTGTGTGGAATTGTGCATGTCTAATATCAACCTAACAGTGATACTCTGTTTTTAAGTTAGAATAAAATTTGACCAGCCATTTCAGAATGTATGGAATTGCAAAAAACAATCAAAACCTTTTCTTCTTTTAATAAAATGCTTAACAATTCTTGCGCAAAAATCCCCACAAAACTAGGTTTGATTTAACACATTCAACTTAGGATGCTTTGCACATTGTCCAGAATATGGTGCTATTTTAGCTATGTTTGGTGGGGAGGGTTGTTTTTAAATACCAAAGTTAGGAAAATTTGAAAATCAACTGCACTTATTCTGCACAACATCCATATTCAGTGGTGTATATGGAATGCTAGCACTGCAGGTACAGTTGCTGATCTTCCTCCAGGCCAAATGGGATTGCAAAGGACAGGGGAGAATAATATAAGAATAGAACACTTCCAGAAAAGTAGGAGAGGAATTTAATGGGGTTTAAAGTTTGGGACAGATTTACTTGATTCCAAATATTTCCCCATCAGAAGAAGTGGAGAGAGGGAGAGATAGGAACCTAGACACAGGTCTCAGGGCCTGATACTGCACTCTTGAACTCAATAGGAATTTTGCAGTTAGATTCAATTATGTAGGATCAGAAACTTAATGAGTATTATTTAAATTTTCTCCACTGAAGTCAATAAAACTTTTCTCTTATTGCTTTATTGCCAAAAGCATCAGACCCTAAAACAAACAAACAAACAAACAAACAAACAAACAAACAAACAAACAAACAAAACCCTCATAATAACAACTAACAATGTGAAACTCCATCCTGAGACAAATATATTTAAGAGTAACAGGATTGTGGCAAGAGGAGCCATCACAATGAAGTGAGATGCTCCTCCAGTCCAGCAATTTTCAGGGCTGGGTACACAGGCAAGGCTCTCTGCAAGCGTCTTGGGGCTAAGGACACAGACCTACCCCACCACTGAGCATTGTCTTCACGTATGGCCCTAGAGCAGAGAGAGTGTCCGCAGCAGTAAGAGGCAGGGGACGGAGGAGTTGGGGAAGACGTGCTGCTGGGACTTGCGCAAAAGAGAAGGCCCCAAGCAGCAGCAAGCAGCAGAGTGGTGCTAGGTCCAAACAACTGAGAGGGAGAATGGTATGTCTGAGCTAGGTGATATAAGCCATAGTTCTCACATGTGCTTACATTGTAATTTGACGGTGTGCACATTTTATAATTGTATACTTTGTTAGTTTCCTAATATTTTCTTCCAGTACTCACTGTGGCTTCACTGGACTTGACGAAGGCTTTCAGCTAATTTTATTTATTTTATATATAGGCCTAACTTTTACATTCCTCCACTTGCAAAGATTTAGCTGCCATAACTTCAAATATATAGTGGTTAAGGGGAAACAAAAATACCTATAAAATAACCTAAAGTAGTTTTTCACTACATAAAAAGTCTCCCAATTAAATAATTGTATCAGGGGATCTTCAAGGCTAGAAGCAAGTGTTGCCTGTCCCACTGCAAATATGGGATTTTCCCTTTTCAGAGGTGTTCAGTTCCAATTTCTATCTCTGTAGGTTTGTAAAATATCAGACCATGTTTCTAGCTCAGGACTGAATATTGCTGATCATGGGTCTTAAAGCAGTGCAGGCTGGAATGGAATTCCAATTTTTGGAGGAAACAAAACATTGTTGTGCGAGGGTTTTTTTTTAAACTGTGACTTTTTGAAACTTGGAGGTTTAGAATGTTATTGGAAGACATAATGGGGAGATCTATTTGTGGGCAGAGTGAAATTTAGGTGCTCAAGTGTGCATGATAAATGCAATTTATCACATGGGTATGCAATTTAAATATCTTGCTGGTTGCTTAACTGTAGTTCTTTCCAGTGTTATGTGGGAGAATTGGTTCTAATTATTTCTCTCCTATTCCAGGGTTTCAATGAACTAAAAGTCACTAGCCAGCCACCATAGTGCCATGAACTTTTCAGATCCCAGAAACTATGCAAGATAGTTCAGGTCATTATTTAGATTGGAAATATTTAAGAAGTGGAATCTGTGGGCACATACATTGTTTTTTGTGCACAGATTTAATGCTTCTCAATCTCCTGTGAAACGTATTCCTTACATTGAAATTATTCTCACCCATATGTTATCAATTATTTTTTATAAATACACACAAAAATATAGTCAAAACTTAGCATTAATAAAATGTTACATTTGTTATTTTACTAGCACAAGCCAAGAATTTAGGAGTTAGCATTCCCATAGCAACCTTACTCTACTCCTTTCTGTGTATGCATTACAAAAGGATTTTCTTCAGCATATAACATATGTGCAGTAATATTAACAATTGACCCGTCCTCCTGTTTCCTCACAGGATTTTCAAATGATTCTGAACAGCACAATAAGGAGCTCCACAGAATAAAATTGGTTCATAAAGGATAGTTTTAAAACCTCTGACTTATTGATGCATATATGTCAGGTTTCAGAGGGGTAGCCGTGTTAGTCTGAATCTGTAAAAAGCAACAGAGGGTCCTGTGGCACCTTTGAGACTAACAGAAGTACTGGGAGCATAAGCTTTCGTGGGTCAGAACCTCACTTCTTCAGATGCAAGACTTCTTCTTCTTGCATCTGAAGAAGTGAGGTTCTGACCCACGAAAGCTTATGCTCCCAGTACTTCTGTTAGTCTCAAAGGTGCCACAGGACCCTCTGTTGCTTTTTACATATGTCAGGTTGCTACCCTTAAGGTTGCTGAATTCCTCAACATTTTTCCACATAAAATTTCAACCTTGATTTTCTGTTAACAAAGTTTGTGCATGTAATTGAGTATGTATATGTTTTAAGGAAGAGAGCACTAAATTAACATCTTACCTAACAGGCATATCTGAATTGAAATTAATAGCATAGGTATCCCAGAGGACCGCATATCGTTATATTCTGCAACCTTGTATTACATTCCTGCAAAGCCACAGATGCCTAAAATTATAGCATTCCTAGAAGAATATCAGTATAGTAATAGTGAATGCTACTGAAAGGTATATAGCAAAATCTTGCAAATATAATGTACCTATCTCTGTATGATTTTAATGCACAGCATAGTTTTAATATACTCAAAACATACCAGAGCAGAGCAGCATTATAGAGTATGGTTTTATGCGATTACAAAACTTTGCATTGGTAGAAAATGGAAGGAAAGGCATTCTCAAAATTAAAGTCTAGTTTCTACTATTTGTAACCCTCCCCGTGACTAGAATATCACAGACTACAAAACTTTCCCAGAAAGTGTGCTGTGCAGGCACACTATGAGTTACAACTGAACTATCCTGCAGATTCTCAGAAACGTAGAAGTGGACCCCGGTCTTTGCAATTGTCTCCATGACTATGCAGCTAGAACCCACCTTCACCAGTAGCATGGTCTTCCCCCTCCCTCACATGGGACTGGTTGACACTGCACACTATTAGTACAACTAAGTAGAATCAAGTTAGAGACAAAATGTCTGAGAAAGTTGTATTCTATTTTAAACTAGCCTGGCCCTAAGGCCTATGGGCTTGCTGGGTCTACAGTAATTTGAACTTTGTAGCTAGCAAGGGATAATATTAAAGGCAAAAACTGCTTTTCATCAAGTTGGAAAATGCCTTGACAATAAATCAGATTTTTCCCCTCAAAAAGACATTTTTAGTATTTTCCTATTGTATGTAAAATGTACAAAGAGCTACACGTATACATGTGCGCACACACTTTTTCTATCAGGTTTGAGTTTTGTGTTTTGCTGTTACAGATTCTGAATAAAAAGCAAAGAAAATTCATCTGGCAATATTATACATCAACAGGTTTTAATACATTCTGTCACGTCACCAGCAGCCGCGCTTGCCACTCTCAATTGTATCAGGACCCAAAATAGAACACTTGGAAAACTGAACTGTAATAGATGGTTCAGTCAATATATTTAGGGACTGCAAATAAGGTTTGGTAAAAGGTTCAGATGTAATCTTTTCCCTTAAGGTGATTCAAATTCAATTTGAACTTAGGTTTAAGTTAAACTGCAAATGTAAATATACTGATGTAGCATAAAGCTATTGACCCTTTCTTCACATGCAACGATGCTGCTTTAAAATTTTAAACACCCAGCTAAATTAGGATTTAGATACTACGTATTACAGCATCACTTTCTCATGTTAACCTTCTTATGGCTTGGAGATGTAGCATTATTTCAACTTCAGTTTCTTTAAAAAAAAAATGAAAACCTTGACTTGTCCATATGTTTACTTGCAAAATTTTAACACAGAATACTAAAAGAAGTGAAATAACAGCCAGTGTATTTGCTGAGATTTTGCAATGAGCTGTGTGCTGCATAGTATGACTGCTAATTTAGACCCTGCTCCTGTAAGTTACAGTGCAATGGTGGATACTTGCACCTGTCCTGGGGCAAAAAATGGAGACTAAGTTGCAGAATCAGGGCCACATGCCCCAGTGTGGGAATTAGGACGATCCGCTATTTCATAGGATTCTCTGTCTCTTCTCTTACTAATGTTTGTGGTAGTCTGATACTACGGTGATTAGGGTAGTATAGAGCTGGTTACATTTTTCTGATAACATTTTAAAGTGTTCATGAAAAAATTTTAAGTGATTTTGTCAGTGTTGTTACTGGTTTTCCATCAGCTGTTTGAGTTTTTTAATTTAAAAATTTGGAAAAAAAAGAAATTGTGATTTTTTTTTCACCCAACTCTAATGTGGTACAAATGCTGAGATAGATGGATACTAAAATCAATTCAGAATCTCTCTCTCTCATTTCAAGCTACATCTAGTACATGCTCACATTTTGAGAACAGTCACTGAGCCTTAGATGTGGATGTAATCATTAGCATAATACAATATTGGAAACAGAGATTATGGAGATCTAAAATCCACTCTGAAATTTGGGAGTATAAATATCAATATATTCTCTGGAAAGAAAATACCCTCTAAAAGGAGACTACAATAAGCTTATTTTCAATGGTTATAAAGAATGTTTACTACTCAAATGATGCATTTGTGACAGTAAGGGAAAAAAGTAGCTGGAAGGTCAATCAAATCAAATCTTGGCACAAAAAGGTTCTCAAACAGTACTACTAAAATAAAACAATTTCTGATTCTATTGTCAGGTAAGATATTTTGGCAAATAGTGAGTTTAACGCCTAACACCCACATGAGGCACAAGAATAGTCATATTAACAACTCTAGTGTCATGCTGTCAGCTGCTGTTTATTTAAAATTAAAATGTCACTACTCAGAATAAATTATGTAGTTGAAAAACAGTGGATTTCTACAACACAAGCTGGACAAAATGATTATATTTCATCCGTTCTGTATTGCTTTATGTAAGGTTATGTCATATCACTGAAATTGCATGTGATGTACTCACCCTTAACTCTCTATACTTCTGCCTAATGAAGGACACATTTGAAAATGCTTGGAGGTTTGGTTTACTTTGAAGAAGATTCTAAAAGTTAGAATCCACTTCTTAAACATAACCAAATTTATCTGACCTTTTTGAAGTCTCTTATCCCTTCCTGGCGTGTATCCTTCTTCTTTCCTCAATCCATAGTCCATTTCACCAAAATCACAAGATGCACATCACCCACCAAGTGTCTCTCTGAGACTACATTCCTGAACCAAAACCTTCCAAAACTCTATCCATACCCATTGTTAAGGTCCATGCTTTTGGTGCCAGTGTGACATACACTTTGGTGTTTTATTATATATTCAGAGGTTTCTCCTTCCGCCCCATAATAAATCGCTTCCAGACACACGTGAAACCTGAGAACTCTAGAGCAATAGAAGAAAGCAACTTGCTCAGAAAAGACTGCCAAACTACATGAGATGGATATTTATCATAGCTGAGAATCAGGAAGAGGGAAGGTCTTCTTAAATGACCTCTTTTCACCTAACATACGGTTTGAGTTAGGCCCACCATAGTTTGACATTTGAACAGAGATTCAGGCAGGTTCATAATTTTCTCCTAATCAAGGACATGATCTTGTTAGGTGCTGTTGATCTCCCTGAACTCCTACTGAAGTCAATGGGAGTTTAAGGAACTCATCACCTTACAGGATCATGCCCCAAGCTACTTATCTTTAGTTCAAACCTCATCATTTTGATAAATAAAGTAATTAGGTTTCTCCTAAGCGGTGACTAATAATAGCTCATACGTCTGCAAAGGCAAATATTTTGAGATAAAGGGCGTATTAGCTCAACATTACATTCCAGACAAAATCTACCTAATTTGGAGATACGATACAACTCACATTTGCTGACAGATTACTGGGAGAATTTACAAAAATTACACAGCATCAACAACATGGAGATATTTACTTGTCCAGGCTTCCCATTCTCACATAAAAAGGCTTCATGCTCTGATGCAAACTCAGGAGCGTTGTCATTTACATCAAGAACTTTGATAGCAACAGGCACTCGGGATACTTGACTGTGGTTCCCTAAGAGAAGAAAACATAGCATAAAAGGTAAGAATATTTCATTTGGGATTGATGCCATAAAGGGCCCAAGATATAAACGCTTCCATGTCGAAAGTGTACTGTGCCCATTCTCAATTTTTGCTTAATTGGGGTGCTTTCTTCGCAATGGATTATATAATTGGAGCAAAAGATAAAGATGAATAGTCAGTATTTACTGAAGGGAGGAAAAAGCAAATAAATCCTTACTGCAAACAGCATTTGTCGTTAGACCTTCTCAGCCTAAATTGCTAGATTTTTCTCTGATGAAGTTTGTATTGTTTTATTGATAAAGTCCATTATACCATGGAAAGAGAAGGCTGTAAACAACATAGATTTATTTCTTTGTTTATCTTTGGCAGAGCACAGTGCATTTTACTCTATTAGTAGTTTTGAGTGCACATCTATTATTTCTTCATTGCAAATACGATTAATGTTGAGACCGAATTGGGAGAGAGATGGGTTGCAGGCTTGACGTTGACGATACTGGATATTACTTGAGATTATTAAAGCACTCTGATTCATTTATTGTTGACCAGAAAAGTGGCCTATGAACTTCTTAGTTTTCTGAAATAAAGCCCCATCATTTTTAATATTAAACTATTTTGCATAAGGTTCATCAGTGTACATTGCAAAATAACCTTGTTAAGCTCTTTGGAAAGCTGAGCTAAAGCAACAATTGGAGTTTTACTTTGACCGAAATTTACAGACAGATTTTATTGTCCTCACTGAATTAGAGTGTGTGTGTGTGTGTGTGTATTTTAGAGACAATTAATAACTTTGAATATCTGATCTTATGACTATTTCCCCTAACTAGCAAATATATGATTTTTTTTAAAAGCCTCAAATATCAGGGGGTAGCCATGTTAGTCTGTATCTACAAAAACAACAAGGAGTCTAGTGGCACTTTAATGACTAACAGATTTATTTGGGCATAAGCTTTCGTGGGTAAAAACCTCACCTCTTCAGATGCATCTGAAGAAGTGAGGTTTTTACCCACGAAAGCTTGTGCCCAAATAAATCTGTTAGTCTTTAAGGTGCCACCAGACTCCTTGTTGTTTTTATTTAAAAGAGTGATTGTCCAAATGGTTAATAGAAAAATATGTTATAAACCATAATAGTATGTCAGTAGCCTAATGCTAGCTTCATAATCCAGCTATGAATCATAGAATCATGGAAGTGTAGGACTGGAAGGGACTTTGATATGTCTTCTAGTCCAGTCCCCTGTTCTCAAGACAGGACTAAGTATTATCTACACTATCCCTGACAAGTGTTTGTTTAACCTGTTTAACTCTTAAATACCTCCAATGATGGCGATTCCACAACCTCCCTAGGCAATTTAATCCAGTGCTTAACTGCCCAGTGGGAGCTGCGATCGGCCTAACCTGTGGACGCAGCAGGTAAACAAACCAGCCCGGCCCGCCAGGGTGCTTACCCTGACGGGCCGCATGCCAACGGTCGCCGATCCCTGTTTAAACCCATTGCTTCTTGTTCTATCCGCAGAGATTAACAAGAATGACTGCCCTGCACCTTTAAGCGGGGGGGGATAGTAGGGGGCTGAGGGGTGGGGGGAGCACTGTGTCTGGCTGGCCGAATGAAGGGAAAAGTACTTTATGGCTGGTGGGGGAGGGGGAGATGAAAACTGCTGCAAAAAGCATGGTCGCTGACTCATCTTCTGGGAATGTAGGGTTTAAAAGGGGCAGCTCTGCACCTGAAGCCTTCCTTTTTACATGGACCAGGCTGAAGCAGGACCCACCCGCCCTCCCTTTTAGGTGGTAAAATACCAGGTTTTTACTGATGGGGTGCATTACACTAGCCGCCTCTTTCTTAGGGGGACTGGGAAGGAATTTTTGCTTTACCACCAGATTGGCTTGGGTGCGGTTGGGTTTTTTTTTTTGCCTTCCCCACAGTGGATTCAGCAAGGGCTCTGTTCATGCATGGCATGATGGGCAGTAGGCTATATGTTGCAACTCATTATTTAAGTGTAGGGCGGATGTCCAGTGCAGGTACTCCACAGGAAAGGTATACAGTGACTGGATAAATGGCTTGGAAAAGGACTTAAAAAGAGGTGTTCCTTAAAGGAATGAACGGGGAGCGGCTGGGGACTCCTATGATTGGTATGACAGGGAGCCAACCTCCCATTCTTATAGCTCATCTTAACCCTCTTACAAGGAGGGGGGAGTGGATGATAAGTTCCCAGCAATGGATTTGCTGGAGGGACCTGGGTGGAAAAAAAGGGGGAGCTGGTAAAAGCCCCCTGGGTAATTACGGAATAAACATGGATTTGCCTACACTGTACACTTTTATCTGCCGGATAGTCCCAGACATCTAATAATAAAGTTGCGGCCTGATTAAACCCATGTCAAATATCTCCTGTCCTTCTTTCAGCATAGCCACACAATAATTATTCTCCCTCCTCCTTGTAAAAACTTTTTATGTACTTGAAAACCATTATCATGTCCCCCTCAGTCTTCTCTCCTCCAGACTAAAGAAACCCAATTTTTTCAGTCTTTCCTCTGAGGTCATATTTTCTTGATCTTTAATAATTTTTGTTGCTTTCCTCATGGCTTTCTCCAATTTCTTTACATCTTTCCTAAAATGTGTCACCCAAGACTAGAGGTGATATCAGTGCAGAGTAGTGCAGAAGAATTACTTCTCATGTCCTGCTTATAACACTCTTGCTAATACATCCCAGAATGATGTTTGCATTTTTTGCAAAAGTGTTACACTGTTGACTCATATTCAGCTTCTGATCCACTATGATACTTAGATTCCCTGCTGCAGTACTTCTTCCTAGGCAATCATTTCTCATTTTGTATGTGTACAACTGATTGTTCCTTCTTAAGTGGAGTACTTTGCATTTGTCCTTATTAAACTTCATCCTATTATTATATTACCTTATTTTACATCATTTTTCCCAATTAAGTATCAACACTCTGAAGAACTGCCTACTACATGAGTTCAATTCAGAGCCTGTCTCAGGTAAAACTAATTATCCAGAGCAGAAGTTTTGCCTGAGTAAGTACTGCAGAATCAGTTCCTGTCAGGAAATTGCAGGTTAAAGAACAGGCAGGTTTTCATAATAATGATGGAACCTTCATGAATAACTATATCAGACACCACAATAGTAATATTTCCTCTTTTTAGCACCAGTTATTCAAGAATCTCTAAGGATGTCAGAAATGCTATTTAATTATCAGAACATCTCTGTGAAGTACAAGTATTATTATACCCATTATAGGGCAGGTAAACTGAGCCACAGAGAGTACATCTCCACAGTGAGCCTCAGCTCACTCAGTAAGCCACAGAGCCTGGGTCTACAGATCCGGGCTCGTGGGAGTTGGGCTACTGTGCTAAAACTAGATGTGCAGATGTTATAGCTTGGGCTAGAGTTTGGTCTTTGAAGCCCAGGGAGGGGATTTTTGTCCTCTGAATAAGTGTCTCTAAACATAAACTCCAGGCAGGCATTTCCAAACAAATGTCAATAAAACCTTTACACTACACCACAGTACAACCCATTCTAGAAATGCCATATATTTTATGAAGGAGAGGGGGGAGAATTACTGTACACAAGTTTTACGGAGTTTAAAAAATAAATACTGGGATTATCTTTTATGTCCCACCACCTGTAACCCCAGCTGCCTTAGTTACTATGATTCTCAATGTACATTGCTCAAAAGGAAGAGAAATTACCCTAAATACATTCACAACATTTCTAAAAATTATCTGAAATAACATAAAAGTGTTTACTTAAAGATTCAAAACTATGATATCAGCAAATCTTGCAGGGTTAGAAGCAAATGCTTGGTGTCCATTGGAAAGCTTGGAACATTCCATTTCTAGTTATATAAGGTATGTGAGTTTACCAGATATAATATCTGTTAAACGCTTAATGCTTGAAGCTGCTCAGAGTTAGATAGCCTAAGAAAAGTTCTAGGGGCGATTGTCTCTGGACAGGATAAACTTGTTCCATCAAAAGGTGCATGATAAATGCAATGAATCATAAAGTTTCATAATTTATCACATTAATAACAACATTGCATTGATAATAAGTACACATTCAAAAAGGTTAATATGCAATTCACAAAGCCAAAACATTTTAAGCACATTTTCTTTATCTTAACTTGATAATACATAAACAATGAATGTATTGGCTTTTCAGAATTCTCAGCACTAGTGTCACATTTAAACACTAAAGATTTGCTTTTATCTAAATGAAAGAAACAATGACAGTTCAAATTTTAAAGATATTACAGAGAAATGTAATTAATTAGAAAAGCTTCTAAAGAAATTATTCATGTCCCTTGCGATTGTCCCCAAAATGTTTGTCTTTCAAGTGAAATATAAACATTATATTTAAATATATTATAATTAGAAACTTGATGACAATTCATTAAAAAAATTAATTTACTAAACACGACAGAGAGACCCAACTGGTTTGGAAATCTCCAGACAAGGGGATAGCCCCTGCTTGCTATTTGGGTTTTTCAGACTACAATGAAAAAAACTGTCATTTAAGAGAAAGAGAGAGAGGTTTACATATTGTTTACATTGATCACCAATTTTTGACATTATTACTCTGAGCTTCCTTGTTATCACCTCAAACACTGCATTGTCTTTTCACTTATGTATAGTGCTGTCTATATAAGTATAATTCAGAAGAAATAACTATTAAAATAGTGAAAAACTAAGAAATACTAAGCAGACACATAGATCTACACTAGGATGAATACATTATGAATATAAAATAGTTAACATTTCTTTCATATTCCTGTTTTGGCACTTCCAGTGTACACCTCTTTCTCTATGGCAAAGCACTTGTATGCCATTTATCAGACTCTCAACTTCAAACCTGTCTGTTAGCTATAGCCCTATATTCTTAGAATCCTCATTCCCTGTTACATATTAGAAAAGCTGTACAGAGTATGATGGGGGCTATTCCTCCAATGCAGCTAATGGATTGTTCCAATCAGTTACTCTGGTGCAAAACTATTAAAGGCAATGAAGTTGCACTGGTGTCATAGAACATCATAAGATAATGGGATAGAACAGTTTTCACAATGGGCCTAATTTGGCTTCTAAAGGTTTTATTACTGATGATGATGATTATGCACAACAATTAAAGGCCCAGCTTGATTCTCACACCCTAAGGGAGTTTGCAGGGCTGTCACTTAAAATAAAAGAAATAAAATCATGACTTTATAAATTAAGTATAATTGATAGGGATATCAATGATGTGAACAAGGACTCCCACAATGCCATTTTTAGCAAGTCTTTTTTAAGAGACACCTTAAAGACCTCATTTTCAGTCCTGGTAAGGTCACACCCACTTGGTCATCTGCAGGCACAATTGCCACAAACATGTAATCACAATAATTGCACTGCACTTGCAAATTAGGTGCATACACATGCACATGTTGCCTCTATATAATTACTGAAGTCACCATTGCTGCCTATGATTTGCGGACCCTGAACACTTCTGAATTGGCACTGGTGAAAGCAACCTGACTTCCCATTGTCTAACAAGGTAGACATCAGGAAAGGATGCAACAGTATAAAGGAGCTAGAGGAATCAATTAGTGATAAGTGAACCTGAAAATATGAGAAGGCTCAGCTGGGTTCAGATCCATAAGTTTAAAGGTTTACTTGAACCACATGTGTCTGAAAAAAGTTCCACTAGAAATTTAATGCAATGTTACTTTATTTCAGCACTCTCTGGACGTGAACCTGGAAATAAAGGTCAAATCTGGCAGTCCTTGCTCAGGCAAACTATCCATTGATTTTAATGGCAAACGTGCTCAAGGAAGGACTAAAAAGGGCTTCAGCATTTGACACAAAGTACAAAGAGATGAGAAAATCAGAACATGCCAAATGACCTAATCAAACTTTTCCAAACCTCCAAACATGATCTTTTAGATTTATTTGAGGACTGCGAGTTGGTTGTTATAGCCAAACAAGTTTGCTGACACCTTGAAAAAAATAGATATAACATTTGAATTTAAAATATTACAGTTCAGTTATTACTATTGTTGTTGTTTATTAGTATTTATATCTCTGGAGCACATAAGGGACCTAACCAAAATACAGAATAGAAGACAGCCCCTGTCCTGAAGACCATACAATCAACAAGACAAAATGAACAATGAAAAGCAATTTGCTAAAAGTGCAACATTTGGTTCTGAGTGTAGTGGGTAGTACCATGAGTTATTATTCCCTCTGAAGCATTATAAGCCAAGTTTTCAGCCTTCACTATGTAACTTACAGAGTAGTGCAAAGCAGCTGTAAAGCTGCCATAAAGGGACTAGCCAAGGATTCCCCCACTACTGGAACAGCAGCCTTCATTGAAAGTCCGAATTTAATGCATAGAGATGTACACTTTAATATTTCCTTTATCCAAGTCTATTTTTCTTTGTTTAAATAGACGATCAGAAATTACATTGCTGTTCTGCTTAAATAGTAGTAAGCTGTGTTGTTTTTAACTAAAATCAAGCAATATCTAAATACAAAGTAGAATCCTGGAAAACTACAAGCTTTGTGTCATCCTGTAGCTTGGAAATGGCTATTTCATACTTCTCTGGCTCAGTGAACTTTCAAGTATAATAAGATTTGAAATTAGAAATAGGAGAACCGAGAGACGTTCCAGTTCTAATAGAGAAATCAAAAACACACTAAATCTAAACTACTGATTAATGAATAAACAAACAACTCCCTCAAAACAAAACAAACACCAGAAACAGAGTTTGTTTCACATATCTATTTTTTCAAGCTCAACAAGTTGTATTTAACAGATTGTTTCCTACACCTTATTATGATTGTATCTGATGGGTCTCAGAAGATAATCTACACATATGATAAATTTATTCTGTTTGACTTTACACTCCCCACTCTGTGTATTCCTTTATCTGTATAACACTGCACCCGATAACAACTCTTTGCCAAATAAAACTGACAGAGCAAATCTTGATAAAGAGGGATGCAATTATGAAGCTGAATTTTTATTTAGATGGTACGTTCCAACTGTGGAAATATTACAGCATAGAGTATGTGTCCATTTGTCTTAAGTACTGCATAATTCCCCACCTGAGACTAACTTTGAACTAATTAAGGTTAAGACCTATCAGTCTACAACTTTCCTATTAAAAATAATGGACCACAATGAATTCTGAATTGAAAAAAAAGTCATATTAAGGAGTGGTAATTTTTGAAGGATTAATACTACAGGAAAAGATTCCCTATTTGAAAAGTATGGGGAGATACTGGCATTGAGGAATCACCATGAATCAGTGTAAGTGTACCAGCACATAGGGAAAAGGCTGCTAGAACATGCTGTTCAGGAAAAAGAACATTGGTTCCCAATTAATGTTCCAATGGTATTTACCTTCAGCACACCTGAAGAGATGTATTATCGGAATACAGATTGGAGAGAGTATGTGGAAAAGAAGAATGCTGAGCACATTTTTTGAGCCTGTCCCTTAAATCATTCTTTGTGGGGAAAAATAAGGGTGATTGAAAGCATTGTCTGCTCCCAATAGGTCCTTTAGTCATTTTCCAGGTGAAGGAGATAAATAACTCAAAAGCAAACTTATTTTAAATTTTCTATTTATAATAACACATTGACATGATGCCAATTTTTTTTAACTGTTGACTTTTTCAAATATTTCCCAGTGATGCTCACTAGATAAAATATTCTCCCTTCTGTTCCTCATCACCACCACATATCCCAGATTCTTGCCAAACCTGTGTCAACCCTGATAGTGGTATGTCAGGGACAGCATTATTTCCTGGCTGATAAGTGAGGCAGAGTTGGGCTGCGGGAGTAGCCTTGGCTTTTAGTGAAAGCAGTTCCAGCAGGGTGGATGGGTTATGTTTTAAGGGTAACTTACTTTGTAACTAACATTTTTCTTCACAGGATCCAGCTGCCAGCTCTACTAGTAACGTGGTTAATGTTTACATAGGAGCTGGAAGGTGTTAATTTCAGTTTAATGAGGCATACCTGTGCTAGCATTGTGAGTGTGCAAAAAAAAAAAAAGTGCAACTGTGGCAGTGCAAGCAGCAGGATGAGCTAGCCACCCCAAGAACGGTATCTATGGTCTCAGACAGATTCGTATTCGGCGCAGCTACACTTTCCAACTCTATCATAGACATACCCTAAGACAGGCCGATGTCAGCTAAGCAGTGTACAAGACTTGTGAATGATGATGGAACAGTACCTAATACTTTTTCTTCACTTTACCTTCCTCACACCCATTCTTTTCACTGCTGATATAAGAAGAATTTGAGAAATTTTAGACGTGGAAAATGCAAGCTGCTCCAGAAGATTTTAATTAATTAGTGCCATATCCTTCAGGCTTGTGTTCAGGCAAAAATCTCAGCAACTTCAATTTTTGCTTGAGTTTTGTAAAGCATAACAATTGCTGAATTTGGCCCAGCACTATTATGAAATACGGATTTCCTCTTCTTCTTCTTCTTCTTCTTCAAGTGACATATCTGATATGGAAGTTATCAGCCACCACCTTCCATCTTTCACAGTCCTGACAGAGTTGTAAAACATCCACTCTCCTTTGGATACCAGTCCATCTGGAGATGTTTCTGACATAGTTGGTTCTCTTTCTTTAACTGCAATCTTGCCTGATAGTATAAGTGCTGAATTTAAGTCACTCTGCACTCAACCTGCATGTTCACAAAAATATGTTATTCTCTGACCTAGGGTCTCAAGCAATTGTGTTCTTTTTAATTTCATCCTTCTCATCACCTCATTTTTTCATAGTTTTAGTTACCTAGCTAATTTTAAAAATTATTCCATAACATCAAAACTCAAATACTATAAGTCATTTCTCAGTGCCTTTTTTAAGCGTCCATGTCTCGCATCCATACAGTGAACACATGTAGTACTTCAGCAATCTCGTGCAGATGTGCAGTTGTAACTTTCGACAACACAGAAGTCTTTGGAAGTTGCTGAATACATTTTTGAAAGCTGTATCCTTAGCTCTGCAAAATTACACAGAAATGTAAATACCCTAAAGTTACATGACCAAGCAGATTAATTTTATTGCTGATATTCTACCCATCCTGTATACCTCCCTTTCCTGGTGTAACATTAATGGATTATATCTTTCACATACTTTTTATTTTTCCTTTAAGGCCTGATTCAGCTCTCTTTTAAGTCAATGAGAGTCTTTCTACTAACTTCAAAGGAAGTTTGATTTAGTCCTTACTCTTGATATTGTATTGTCCAATTTAATTTCTTTGAAAATATAACAGTATTCTCAGCTGGCGTAAATCAGCTCCATTAATTTCAATGGATCGTCACGGATTTACACCAGCTCACAATCAGATCCACAATATTTAAAAATTAAACCAGCGTATTCTGTACAGATATACACACGCACTCCTCTTGGAGTCAAAGAGATGTGAGTTTGAATATCTCAGGGCAGAATGTAGCTCAGTATTTATATGCAACCTCTTTGCTACTTTTCCTGTAATTAAGCTGTGTATTGCATTACTTTGCAGTTATTCAGCAACCTAGTAAATAGTTACTGTGTAATTACCTCTGATCCTCTGTGAATTAAGAAATCCATTTTGTTAGTGCCCTTCAAATCTGCTGAGCAGTAATTAGGGGTGTTTGTTTCTTTGCAGAACTCTCTGATTGCAAACATAGCAAAGTCCCTAGAAACTATTGTTCTGTATATTTCATTTTGACTACAGTGAGCTTCATATTCATTGCGACTCATAACCAAGATATATGTGACACATCAATATGAGTAAACAAATAGATAATTCAAAATAAATTACCAGTATACCTCCTTGGATAACTGTATTGCAACCTGCTATCTCAGTGTCAAGCTTTTGGAAATCTTTTTTAAAAAGATCCTGCTTTTGTTGTAACTCCCACTGCACATACTTAAAAAAATGTATGGAACAAACATTCTCCCAGCAACCCTTCCATCCTAGTACCACATTACATACAAATCTGGGAATTATCTGGCAATAACTCATACAGTGTAGATCACTTTCCTTCCTCGCTCATTCCCACCTATTTGGGGAGGGCTGCTGTCAGTTCTCCACCCCTCCAAACTTGATCCCAGCCCACTGCTGGAATCCCACCTCTGTCTCCTTGCATGAGGGCTAAGGGCTGACTCTGCTGTGCCAGACATTAGGAGCCCCAACCCCATTCACAGCTTCTTTAGGGGCTGCCTTCCCCTAGGTCCACTTCTGACTCCTGTTTACCAGGAAACCAGGCCACCTTTGGACTGACTATCTGCACTGGACATCGATTACCTGCTAAGTTGTGACAGCGTGAACTGTACCTCCTGAATTACCCAAACAGGTCCTGGAGCTTCTATGGAGAAGATGAACTCCAATCCCATTCCCACCCAATCTCAGTACTGAGGGAGAAATTCCTTCCCAGTCCTGAAAACCGCAATTAGAACAATGCTCACATCAGACCAAAAAACACCAGTCCTACACTGATTCCATGGGTGAGAAAGTGGGAGCTGCTGGTCTGGACAGGAGAGAGATCTCCATCAAGCAGGACAGGGCAGGGGGGAAATGGCAAACCTGAATCTCTTCAACCTGCCCTCAGCTCGGGTGATGCCCCCATCTCCTGCTTCCCCAACCCAAAGGAGGAAGGGAACACATCAAGGAGCTATGACCCCTTTCTTTCCCCTTGATCAGAAAAAGCCTCCTGCCATTGAGGTTGTAGGTATTGTATTCTGTGAGCCTTTCTGTTAACTGGAGTTAGAATCTGTTTACGGCTTCTTAGTAATTTCCGCTCAATCCTTGTGGCAGCTGCCACTTGTTAACTCTCCCAGTATGTGAAAGAGATGTCCCTACAGGTCAGATGGAAGTAAGAGACAGGGAGATATTTCAGGGAATCCAAAGAACAGCTGGGATTTAGGAGACACCTTTGGCTGTGATTTGATAAATCCAAACCCCAGAAGTGGTAAGTTTGTCTTTACGCAATGTGTGTTGTAAACTTAATTTGGAACAGACTTGGATGACAATGCTACCAGCACACAGCAACATAAGCACTTTGATGCATTTCTTATAATTTCAGAGGCTATATGCAATATCATAATCATTGTTAGGAAGTAATGGGTTCTTATTTCTACACATTACCATGAGTTATTTCCAGAAAATAATGTGGCACCATTATATGACTTGAAACAAACACATAATAAAAGCACTAGAACAAATCTACTCTATAGGATAAAGAGATTAAGGCGCCAGTCACAAAACATCTAGCAGGTAAATTCACAGGGCTTGAGTCACCATTGTGTTGCTCCTGTTTTAGGTTGGAGTAACTCCATGTTAATCAATGGAGCTTCAGTAGTATAAAGTTGGAGTAGCACAGTCAGGAATCAAGCCCACAGTTCAGAGCAATTACAATGTTAATATGGTGATTGTGTATCATGCATATTAAAAATGCAATAAAATATTGACTCATACAAAACAACTTCTTATCAATTATAATTAGCTTTGAAATTGTATAATGAATAGCAGCAATACTAAATAAATTTTATTGATGACACCTTTGGTGTCTGGGATGTTTTAAATTTTTAATTTAAAAATCATTTAATGAATAACAAAATAAATAACCCAGAAGAAAACTGACCCAAAACATTTCAGTAAAACTTTTTACATCTAAAATTATTATAAAATATGTGTCTTGTATTTATTTATTTAATAAGTGGGCAGATTTTAAAATATGCTCAGCACCTGGCAGTTCCCATTATTCTCAACTGTGCATGTTGAGCACTTGGGAAAATCTGCCCCTTTACCTCTAAACATGAAGGTACTGTAACTTCTCGCCCACAACTACCTTTGTTAAAACTCACAGTATGCTCCTCTGAATAGCTTCATTATTTAAGATGGACATTCTATCCACAAAAGTGTTCCAGGGAGACTGACTATCATGGTGTTCAATTATAGATATATCTCCACCCTGTTCCATTCCCAAGCTATGGCCTGCAGTCAACCACACACAATTTTCAAGGTACTGGATCACATATTGCCCAGAATAATAAGTGTACTCACATCAAAATAGCCGAGTACTCTGCACTACTGTTCTTTGGGGGGGAGAGATCCTTCAGAAATCATAAAATCCAAGGTGCAAATGCCCATTTGGCAATTGTCTAGTTTAGGAACCCGCTTCACTTCAGTCTCACCTTTATTTTGCTAATGCAATAATGAAATATTGTCAGTTTGTACTTTCCTCCATTTCTTTTGTGGCAATTCACAAATCAGTCAAGCACATTCAGTCCTTTAGCTAACAAACCTGCTCGCATTTGTACTTATTTTAGTCCCTATCATTTCTGGGTCTCATAACACCTTATATGCTATCCCTTTCTCTCAAACAATCCGTCCCCTTTATGCCCATTTTTATAGTGTAAATTTTGATCAGTGTTGTCAGTCTTCAAAGTTCTTTAGCAAAATCAGATTTTTGCAAAATGTAGAGCTTTACAGACTAACATGGCTCCATAAACTTCTGAAACCAGGGATGATGGTTCTTAGGCAGCTGATCCAATCACTCTCCCCATTAGGTATGGTACCACCTCCTACAAAGTATGCTTCTTGCATTTTTTTTCCTTCAGCTAAGCATTCATTTTTATAGTTGTCTTGTGATTTTTCCTTACCAGATAACTGGAAACATAATTTCCTTGCCCACTTATTCCCTTCTCTTCAGTGCCCTCACCTGCCTGTTTGCATTCCAGTTCTCAAAGTATGGAGCACATCTTACTATTGAGATCTCTATTCCATTCTATATAGGCTTTTATACTACACTCCTAACTATAATAGGTGAGCACCTTTCTAACAATG
The DNA here is from genome assembly GCF_011386835.1 of Chrysemys picta bellii. Taxonomy (NCBI): domain Eukaryota; kingdom Metazoa; phylum Chordata; order Testudines; family Emydidae; genus Chrysemys; species Chrysemys picta. The sequence continues at coordinate 30,456,266 of NC_088804.1, read as the reverse complement.
TGACTACGTAATCTGTCATGTGTTTCTTCTCTCATCTTTACACAGGGAGTGGATTGTTTTCCACTCCCATTAGCATCCATGTGGGCCACTTCCCCTCAGAGGAATTCCTGAGGTAAATACATCAATTGCTCACATGGAAAGCAATACAGACTTTGGAAAGTAGGCAATGCATTTTAGTGCATCTTTTAGTGCAATTTAGTAGACGGAAGCAAGGAGAGCCAGGATCATGTGATCAAACAACGCCTCAAGGACCTCCAGCACTTGCTTTGTGGTCTATAAAAGGTAAGCCTCTAGCCTGTAGTTATGACCAAATAAACAAGAAACCTAGCTTAGTAAATTCAGGTAGAGCAAAAATTATGGGTTATATAATTTCTATCATGCTGCTCAGAAAAGAAAGTGTCTGGTGAAAAGGTTAAGCAGTTCTGAGTTCCTGTTTAAACCTTCTCTGATGCTTCTTTCCTTTTTAAATTTTACTGAAATTTATTCAGCCCTAAATGAAAGATAATTACATAGTATACCAAAGTAATTCCCTAAAACATTATAATTATTCTTAATAATGTCAATAGTAGTTTTACAATAAAAGACAAAATAAAATTAAGAAATTAAAAGTATTAACAAAAGAATTCATGACACTAAAATGTAGTTTTCAAGTACATAAAAGGTTGTTACAAGGAGGAGGGAGAAAAATTGTTCTTCTTAACCTCTGAGGATAGGACAAGAAGCGATGGGCTTAAATTTCAGCAAGGGCGATTTAGGTTGGACATTAGGAAAAACTTCCTAACTGTCAGAGTGGTTAAGCACTGGAATAAATTGCCTAGGGAGGTTCTGGAATTTCCATCATTGGGGATTTTTAAGAGCAGGTTGGACAAACACCTGTCAGGGATGGTCAAGATAATACTTAGTCCTGCCTTGAGTGCAGGGACTGGACTAGATGACCTCTTGAGGTCTCATCCAGTTCTATGATTCTTTGTGTTTGCTGAATGCACCAAACATTAATATGAAGAATATTTTTACTACATATCTTTCTTCCTTTTTAACTTGTGTCCCTGCATCCTAAAAAGCCCAGCTGTAATATATAATAAAGATAGTTTAACATAGAATGCACTGTGTGATGATTCATAATTGTATTTATATTCATGGTAAATCATACAGAGTCTTTTTGGATTTATGCCTTTTGGATTTATGGATTTTTTCCACTAGGTGACAGAAAGGGAAAAAATTGCCCCATATTTCTTTATTTCTAAAGGATGCAGCAAGTATGGTTAATTGACTTTTTTGGTTACATGCCATAGTTTTGTCCTCGAGATTCCTATGTTCTATGTCTGGAAAACATTTTTGTAGTCACATCACCATTTTCATTTCAATATCTCTTCTATTTTCTCATCTAGTGCTTTGACTAATGATCCATCAGAATTTATACTAGTTGTGGTACTTTGCCAAACATCATCAGGAATATTAATATGATTGTTACGATAACTGTATTGTACTGCAAAAATGATGTTACTTAATTTTACGCAGAAATGAGTGACGGTGATTTCTACTTTACTGTGTCAGAAAATAATCTTTTTTCAAATAAGCTTGGTTCATGAGCTATTTATTTCAGATCACTTCTTAGCTAAAATGAATATTTTACTTTCTCAAGCATCGCTAAACAATTTCATTATCAATATTTGGTAATCCAACTAATAAGCTTAATATTAGTTTAAAAAGTAGAGCTGTGAAGAGAAGGAAAATTCTTTCATGGAGGATTCTGAATTTTCAAAATTTGTTTTTATTCCAATATGGAAAAAAAACCCACAATTTGAACACTCTCCACAAATGAATTTCCATCCATCCAGGATTGATTAAAATGTTTAATTTAAAGTTTGACTTTTTAAATTTATAATACATAATACAATAAAATAAAAAAAATCAAAATGCAAAGTCTTAAGAAAATAACAAAATGCATTCTGAAAATGTCAGAATATAATGTGTTGACATTTTTTGGAACTATTCTTTACCCTTTTGTCCCCAAAATGATTTTTTGTCAAAATCAACATGCCTCCCTTGCTAGACTTCAGATAGAGAGGTGCAGTGTCCATTCATTCCACCCAGTTCCTTCTTTGGGGGCTGCCAGGCGAGGTCACACCAGCATCCCTAACCCAGTCTGGGGAAATCTTCTGAGGGTGGTATCTTCTACTCCTTGGGCATACTTGTTCCCCACTCACACTGCCACTCCCTTCTAGCAGCCAGCTCTCCCTTCACAGCAAGCTGCAGCGCCTGGGATCTCACCTTCCCCACTCGCTCCCCCTCCCTTTCCTGTTGATAGTGGCCAAGGGAATGCTGGGAAATGTAGTTCCTTCCCTGCTCCAGGGCAGGCTCTCTGGGCAGGGAGCTGCCAAGGAACTACAGCTCCCAGGGCCCCTTGGGTTCTGAGCTCCCATGCCGGATCCTGCTGCTTGGAAGCTTGTGCAGCACTGAGAGAGGGGTGGAAGAGAGTGTTATGGGCCGCCTTCTGAGCTTGGGCCTGGCGCTAGGAGCACTAGGTCAGCAAAAAGAGTATGTTTCCACTTAAGTCATAGGTGGGACTGCAGCTCAGGTAGAATTCCGAGCAGGCTTGTATAGCCCATCCTGAAGCTTAGGCTGTCTTGATTGCTATTTTTAGCTGAGCTAGTTAGATTAACACTAGCCTGGGTATGCCAACCTGTGCTGCAGTGAAACCTCCAATTCAGTGTAGACACATACCCTAAAGGTGTTGCTGCACCCATGCTAGAGCAAGAGTGGGAGGTTTTCTTGTGTTTTTTAACATAGCTGCACCATGTTAGAAAAAACAAATCCTTTCATCTATGGAAGAGAGAAAATAGCAGGAGAAGCTCAAGCCGTGGTGGAATTTGTCACTGGTAGAAGTGAGGTTGAAGTAAAAGAGGAAACCTGCAAGAGGTGGAGCCAATGGGAAAAAAAATATATCTTTACAGAGATAGCTCAGTAGTCTCCCAGTCGAAGAGGAAAGAGAAACACCACCCATTGTGTTCTGCTGCCTTCGTATTGATCGAGAACACCAAGCATTCTGATAAAAGCAAGTAAGAAATGTGGATGGAAACCAAATCATAGAATCATAGACTTTAAGGTCAGAAGGGACCATTATGATCATCTAGTCTCACCTCCTGCACAATGCAGGCCACAGAATCTCACCCACCCACTCCTGTATAAAACCTATGTCTGAGCCATTGAAGTCCTCAAATCATGGTTTAAAGATTTCAAAGTGCAGAGAATCTTCCAGCAAGTGACCCAGGCCCCACACTGCAGAGGAAGGTGAAAAATTGCCAATCTGCCCTGGAGGAAAATTCCTTCCTGACCCCAAATATGGCAGTCAGCTAAACCCTGATCATGTGGGCAAGACTCACCAGCCACACACCCAGGAAAGAATTCTCTGTAGTAACTCAGATCACACCCCATCTAACATCCCATCACAGGCCATTGGGCATATTTACTGCTAATAGTCAAAGACCAATTAATTGCCAAAATTAGGCGATCCCATTATACCATCCTTTCCATAAATTTATCAAGCTTAGTCTTGAAGCCAGATATATCTTTTGCCCCCACCGCTCCCCTTGGAAGGCTGTTCCAGAACTTCACTCTTCTGATGGTTAGAAACCTTCATCTAATTTCAAGTCTAAACTTCCTGATGACCAGTTTATATCCATTTGTTCTTGTGTCCACATTGGTACTGAGCTTAAATAACTCCTCTCCCTCCCTGGTATTTATCCCTCTGATATATTTATAGAGAGCAATCATATCTCCCCTCAGCCTTCTTTTGGTTAGGCTAAACAAGCCAAGCTCTTTGAGTCTCCTTTCATAAGACAGGTTTTCCATTCCTCGGGTCATCCGAGTAGCCCTTCTCTGTACCTGGTCCAGTTTGAATTCATCCTTCTTAAACATGGGAGACCAGAACTGCACACAGTATTCCAGATGAGGTCTCACCAGTGCCTTGTATAATGGTGCTAACACCTCCTTATCTCTACTAGAAATACCTCACCCGATGCATCCCATTAGGCATTGGGAGCTCAACCCAGAATTCCAATGGGTGGCGGAGACTGCGGGAACTGTGGGATAGCTACCACAGTGCAATGCTCCAGAAGTCGACGCTAGCCTCGGTACTGTGGACGCACTCCGCCGAGTTAATGGTCTTAATGGTCTTGGAGTGGGGACACACACAATCGACTGTATAAAATCGATTTCTAAAAAATTGACTTCTATAAATTCGACCTAATTTCGTAGTGTAGACATACCCTTAGTCACATGCTTCCACTGTCCACTTTCCTCACCCAGCAGTCTCCCCTCAGAGTTCTTTGGTCCTGCTTCCATCTGCAAGTCTAAGCTTTTCCCTTCAGACTCCTCATGTCTTTGCTCCATCATCTGCTCGAACCCCCTTCTCAACTCAACCAGAGTTTCCACCTGCATCTCCAATCCTCGGATCTTTTCCTCCATCAGCTCTATCAGGCGGCACTTCATGCAGACAAAACTTTTTTCAGGTACCCTCTCCAGGATCATGTACATGCCGCAGCTTCCATATCCAGTCATCTTCACTGTGTCTTCCACTGCTTGGGTCACTGTCACTGCTACCTCTGTATCTGTCATAGGCTTCCCACCTAAATCCTGTAAATCTGGGAAACAAACCAAACCATACCACCACCACCCACAGCAAAACAAACTCCCAACGAGCACCAAAACACTGCTAGAACACCACACACTCCCTTCACTAGCCTGTCTGTTCCTCTGCCTGCCTCTTGATCTTCCCCCCAAACTTCCCTTGCAAACTCCCACTCAAACTTCCCTGTTCACAGTTGGATAGTAGGGACTTCAGGAATTAATCTTATTTATGTGTTCTAAAATAAATAATATCTGAATTTAAATGATCTTGCTGTGCAGAGTGGTCCTACGCAAGGATTTGATTACTATTTTTCTCCTCCTCCTTCGCATCATTTATTACACTCATGTTTCATCCTAACAGACTGTAAATTCTCTGGGGCAGGGACTGTCCTGTCGCTCTGTGTCTGAACAGCACAGAGCACAATGAGGCCCTGTTCCTGGCTGATGCCAGTATGTCAGTAGCCTAAAGAATAGGGTGTAAGTTACATGTGAGCAACTGGTTATTTATGCGTTTCTCAACTGCTGAAAGTTACATGCCGTAAAACTGATTAAAGGTGTAAATTATGATTCAGAGTCACACAGACTGAATTTGGGACACAATAAAACATTATGAGAACAAATATACCACAGAATAATTAACTCCTGATAAATCTCTCTCTGTGCTCTTATATACAGTGTGCATACAAGAAGGGTGTGTATTTTTAAATCTAGGGCTGGACTGGCACATTGCAATCCACCCTGAGGGGCAGCATGTTGCTGCACTGTGGCAGGCTCAGCACAGGCCAACCATTGTGAACTTTGCTCCAAGGCAGATGTAAGCCAAACCTGCCCCTTTCCTAGCTCAACTTACTTCCCCCTCTACAGCTATGTTGATGGATCTGCTGTGTGGTAGGGAGGAGCCATCCCACTACTGGCATCACCTTCACCCACATATGCAAGAGGAGGAGTAGCAGCCCAGGAGAAGAGGCTCCATGTTGTAACCCATAACATAGGTGGCCAACACTGGGAAAGGAAGGAGATATCTTTTGCCTCTTTACTCCCCAGTGTGGAGGTGTAGGCTGGCTCAACACTGAGCCCATAGAATGCAAGCAGAACATTCCACTTATTTAAGTCTCAGCATCCTCATTGCCATAAGATCATATGTCACAAACCATAACTGAGATCCACTTGAAATATGGAGTTTGTGGAATCCAAATAAATAAAAAAGAATAAATAAATAAGCGACACAGCTACAAACACTCACAAAGAGGATATATGTTAATCTTGAGTGGCAATTTTTAATGAGCACAGTAGTTCTCTCACAGTCAGGTGAGAGAAAGCTTGTGTATTTTAAAGGGATCATCACTTAATCACCTTTAAAGCTTACCATGTTTTCTTGACTCTTGCTGATCTGAGTCTTTACAAAGAGACAGCTTAGAAAATGGAATTTTTTAGAAGTTTTTAATGTTGGAATTTATGACATAATTTTATACTGTTGTGCGCATATTTCTGAAACACACTGCATCACCTTTTGCAAGGCCAATTCCAGACAGGCATAGTTAGTAAGGAGCCCATGTCTTATAATAAACCAGGCATTTCTTTTAAGATTCACCAGAGCCCCATAATTCAAGTGGGCCTCACTTATGGTCTATGAGATATGAGCATGCAAATATCAGCATGTTCAGCCTCGGATTAGTGAAATGTTCTGCAGTCATACTATGTGATTAATGCACCCCTTCCGTGCCTAAGTTATAATACTGTCTCTGATATAAGCCTTTGCCTTGGCTCCCAGGTACATTAAACCTCCATTTATTATTAGTCTTGTTATATCAGTTAATCAGTAATGATTGAAATGCTGGGCATTTCCTTAGCACTAATGACAGGCTGGGAGGAATAGATGGCATGAAGAACAGATGAGGAAATAGCCTCTTATTGCTATTATAAGATGGAGATGGAAAATCACAGAAGAGGAATATGAAGGCAGAGGGAAGATAGAAATGTCCTACATATAACAGTGAAAACTAAAAATGTAATGCCTGATACATAAAGCAGTCTGATTTCTCGAGTCATGAAATTCTACTCAGCTTACAATATTTGGATAACATTAGTGAGAATGGTGTAATAAATAATAAATAGTGCACATTTTACTTTTGATGTTAGAGGTGCAGATACAGTAATTACTGTGTCATCTTAATTGTGTATTGATAGATAAGGCAAAGCTTTCTTTACCCATTTACATGTCATCAGTGAGACTAGGGACAGGATGGACCAATAGATTAGCCACTCAGTGGTAGAAGTTATCACAATTTCCATCTATTCACAGCCTATTTCAGTCATTGTTTAATGTATTTTTCTATTTTCATAGGCACATTGTAAATCATTAATTTCTAGTACCATTATACCATATCACATTCCCTTTCACAGGATACTGAGTTTCCAGTCACAATGTAAAACCATGTGCTACTATTCATTATGCTACCATGTGACCGGTTGTAGGGCTGTGGGAGAATGAAGCCATACTTTTGACATTGGTGTGTGTTTTGGTAGAGTAGAGTGATATTTATATCCTAAGTGCATGTTTTGTTCAAAGGGCAATTCAAATGGGAGGTATAGTTCAAACCTGGACCAATTAGGACAGAGTTTAAACCTGGACCAATTAGGGCACAACTCTGAGAAGCATGGAAACTGGGGAGGGGTAGGAAAAATGGACTGGGAAGGTAAGTGAGATGTAGGTGCAAGGAAGGATGTGAGCAGATGACTGGGAATTACAAATGACTGGGGGACTTTTCCCTTATAATGGGTATAGCTGAGCAGTCAGAAAACCGCATTTCGAAGATAGTACCAGGCAAATCAAGGATAGAAGGAACACTGCACAGAAGAAAGTGGGAAGATAAAGGTACACTAGGAGAAGTTACTGAGAATGTCGATTTCATTCTTATTGCAAGGAAGTTCTGCTCAGTATCTCAAGCAAGTGTTTTTATGCCTATATATTTCCACAACCCTTTCTCCTCTTCAGACTGCAACACAGGAAAATAAAACTATGTCAAGTCCCCAGCCACCTGGTGAATTCTCCCAAGCTTCTAATCACAATAAAAAGTCTCCATTCTCAGAATACATTATGAAGTTCTTTAGATCTCAGTCACAGATTACCTTGTGATACAACAAAACAATGTGAAATTCCATTACTCCAGTATCTAAAGTCCAGAGTCACTGACAGGAAACAAAGTTCACCTTTTATATTTAAAGAACAAAAAGGCATGTTCCTGGTAGGAAAAGGTCACTTGGCCAACAAGACTGCTCCCTTTAGATTTTAATCAACTTCATGTTCTTACTTTATATTCTTCTTGACTCACAAAAGATTCTCTCTCTCTGGAGCAAACTTGGCAGGGGGCGAGGGGAAGGAAACACAAGAATCAATTCATGTCACTAGTCATTTTTGGTATCCCTCTTGCTGTACTTTAATAAGTGAGTGTCTGCCTCGCACTCCAAGCTTCTATTTCAGTGTGATTTTGCAGTAAGGTAAAAATCCTTTGTTTTATTCTGTTATCTTAAAAATTAATGTGACATAATATATCAGCGTAACAGGGTCACTACATGGCAGAATAGAAAATATGTTTAATTGTAAAGGAGCAAACTTTTGTTTAAATACAAATATTTTCAATGGAAAGAAAATATTTAGTAGAATAAATAAGGGGTGACTTGATTTATGTTTTAAGACTAATGCTTGATCTTCTCAAAGCAGTGCAAGAAACTTATCCACACATCTTTCCATTAAAATTAATGATACATGGCAATATCTCCTGCACTGGTTTGAAAATCTCACCTGATGTAGCTGAAGCTGTTGTGCAGTGTTTAAGATTACTTTCAGCCCCACATTTTGCATTGATGTCTCTCTGTATAAACACTGAAGCATACCGTATCTTCAGCATTGTGACAATAAATCCAGGCTGAAGACTTGTCTGAGAATCACCACTGTGGGACATTCACTTTGTTGGTGAAGACTGTATGCTATTTAGTTATTGCAATTTAGGAATGAGCTTGCAAATCATCACCTGTCTATATTTCACACAGATTTAAGACAGACAATGGTGATAATTCTGTTAACCATTTATAACATGTCATATCTGCTGCTCTGATCTAAAAAAAATCCAAACAGATTCCTTTCTATTGCTAGAAAGAGGTAATCTACCAATGTGACCAGCACAATATCCATATCCAGTCCTAAAGCCAGAATGAAAGGTGTAAAGGAAGTCAAGGCCTTCATGTGCTTTCATAACATCTGCTCAATAAGTTTTTAAATAAAGACGGTTAGAAGACATACTGGTAGTTGGTGAGATGGTCAGGATCAAGACACAAATTCTTGAGCATGAGCCTAATTACTTCTCACTTGAATGAAACTGGCCCCCTGCCTTCTCAAAGGAATATATTAACAGTTTCCACCAACTAAGGACATCATATTCTTGACCAGCTAATTTTACCAGCTGTGAAAGGTATTGATCCATCTTGTATATAGCTCTGCAACTACATCTTGAAACTGTTTGAAACTCAGAAAAAATACAATGTTTCAGTTCCCCACACGTATTCCCAAACACAGATATTCTACCAGAAAGGCAGCCAAAGGCTGTCTGAAGCTAATTAATTGTGTTCACCACAAGTTAAATAGAAAGTTTACAGCAAGAAATATTGAATTCTGCTTCTGAGAGAATGCAGCTCAGATTCACCATACAATCTACCACCTAAAAAGAATACCACTTTTTTAGACTTCATGTCCGGGTGATGGACCAAAATACTTCCTCTGTCTTCATCATTGCAGAAGATTGCCAAAATTTATTTACATCACAACTGAAAAGAATCAGAGATCAGTTTCGACTCGAAACATGACAGCCAGCCAGTGGAGAAGGCTATCACGTGAGGATATTGCAAAAGGAGGAGACTCTTAGTAGTCACTTTTTTTATAGTCAAGGACGGGGCCGGCTCCAGGGTTTTGGCCGCCCCAAGCAGCCAAACAAACAAAAAAAAAGACAAAAACAAACAAACAAAAAAAGCCGCGATCGCGATCTGCGGCGGCAATTCGGCAGGAGGTCCTTCACTCCGAGCAGGAGTGAGGGACCGCCTGCCGAATTGCCGCCGAACAGCTGGACATGCCGCCCCTCTCTGAAGTGGCCGCCCCAAGCACCTGCTTGGTAAGCTGGTGCCTGGAGCCGGCCCTGGTCAAGGAAAAAAAACTGTCCTACAGTTGACCACTGATTAAGAGAACTCTGGAACCCAAACAAGTCAACTTATCTCTATCCCAGCCCACAATAAGAGTAAAAGTGGGCCCTGAACAGAGCCTGTGAAGTAATGGCCAAGGACTAGACTAGTGATAGACTAGGACAGAATGAGCTCTTCAATATCCATTTGAACCCCATATTGAATATTCTACATATCTGTTAACTCTATTCTTATGTAAAAGATCATAAATTCATTGATATTATCATCAGACAATTATATTGATAATGTTTTTGAATTTCCCTTCATAGTTAGTGCCTGAGAGACAGTACACCGTCTCTATTAGATTTTCAAGGCACATACTGTCTCATAACAAAAACCAAACTTAAAGTAACAACAAAATAAAATATGTTCCCTCCCCATGACAACTCACCAAACACACTTAGTTCTGTCTTAGAAGCTTTTAAAAATATTTCCTCAAATAAAAAAAAAAAGGAGGTTTCTATGGTATTCTGAGAAATTCAGCCTTTGTTTCATTGTAAATGCCACATAATTACACTGGAAATGTAAAAAAGCCATCAGCAGGAACTCTAATGCTAGGTGCAAACTATGAATTATTTTTTTTCATAGCCACCCTGTAGGCAGCAGTTTCACAATAGTAATGGATGCTGTGGCTCACATAAGGCCTAATGACAAGGCTTATTATTAAAAATACTTATGTATAATTATATATTTTTTTAAAGCTGGGGAGGGCAGGGACTTGATTCTGATGTCAATGTAATTCGATTGACTTCGTGGAGCTTCTCCTGATACACACTGGTAGAAGCAAATCAGAAACAAGTCAGTTAAAGCAGTTTCTTGAAAAAAAAAATTTTTCCTTTAGCTTTTAGAGAGGAAATGGAAAGTGAAATTCTTCTGCATTATGGCAAGCCACATCAGACACCACATGACAAAACGAAGGTAAGAGAGAAGGCACATTTGGATTATACACTCAATTTAATCAGTTAAAGGTAACAGTCTTTTATACAAAAACTCTTCTTTTTAAATCAGTCACCTCACCAAACAGCAATGATATTAATGCTACCAGATTCTAATATATTTACGCCAGTGCAGGTCAAAGTATTTGGGGGAGGACGACCAAAACAAAATCATGGAAATGTCTGTAAAATATCTTCCCACTTTTCTGACACAATTTTGTTTTTGTAGAAAATTTCCAACCAGCTCTAATTACTATAGAGCAGGAGTCTGCAACGTTTGGCACGTGGCTCGCCAGGGTAAGCACCCTGGTGGGCCGGGCCAGTTTATTTACCTGCTGATGTGGCAGGTTCGGCCGATCGCGGCCCCCACTGGCCGCGGTTCGCCGTCCCGGGCCAATGGGGGCGACGAGAAGCCGCGGCCAGCACATCGCTCACCTGTGCCGCTTCCTGCTGCCCCCATTGGCCGGGACGGCGAATCGCGGCCAGTGGGGGCCGCGATCGGCCGAACCTGCTGCATCAGCAGGTAAATAAACTGGCCCGGCCCGCTAGGGTGCTTACCCTGGGCGAGCCGCGTGCCAAACGTTGCCGACCCCTGCTATAGAGCTTAGATGCCTTACAGATCAGATTCCAAAGCAAGCAGCCTCTCTGGCTGGCAGCCCACAGCACCTCTGAGGGTTTCCTAATAAACCTCTCCTTATTCTGCAGTATTACTGTCGCCTGGCTTCTACCTATTCTGGGGGATTACTGGTGACAGGGCAAATGTATTCTACACACATATACCCAGAAAACACATTAATTCCACTCTGGTGATGACAGGGGACTTTCCACACCCAATGCCAAGTATTGCTTTTGGAAGTTACAAGAAAACCATATATTCACAAAAAAGGACCATGGGAAAGTCTTACAATATCACCGCAGTGCCTTTTCTGCATATTGTGCAACTACACCAGTAGTGAAACAGACTAACGGAGGAAAGCAGATAGCTCTTTTGCGTGAGATGCGTTCTTTCATGGGAGGGTTTGTTATATTTTATTTTTGGCCTTATTCAGCAGATCAGCTTTTCTCCTGAACAATTCAGCCCGCTGTCCTTCCACTGTCAATACCTTTCTTTAGCTCAGAAGCCTATAGATGTGCTATGCTGGATGAGGCTCAGTGAGTAATGAAAAACAACCATTTTGCTTCATTTAGCTAGTCAACGTTGGTGCATTTCTTTTATGGCTGGACTCAGTATTCAATGTCAGTAAAGTTCTGGGTGAAGATATAATGACATAGGTTTTAATCCTTGTGGTGAACCTCATAATTATAGAATCATAGAATATCAGAGTTGGAAGGAACCTCAGGAGGTCATCTAGTGCAACCCCCTGCTCAAAGCACGACCAATTCCCAACTAAATCATCCCAGCCAGGGCTTTGTCAAGCCTGACCTTAAAAACCTCTAAGGAAGGAGATTCCACCACCTCCCTAGGTAACCCATTCCAGTGCTTCACCACGCTCCTACTGAAAAAGTTTTTCCTAATATCCAACCTAAACCTCCCCACGGCAACTTGAGACCATTACTCCTTGTTCTGTCATCTGGTACCACTGAGAACAGTCTAGATTCATCTTCTCTGGAACCGCCTCAGGTAGTTGAAAGCAGCTATCAAATCCCCCCTCATTCGTCTCTTCTCTTCTGGACTAAACAATCCCAGTTCCCTCAGCCTCTCCTCATAAGTCATGTGCTCCAGCCCCCTAATCATTTTTGTTGCCCTCCGCTGGACTCTTTCCAATTTTTCCACATTCTTCTTTTAGTGTGGGGCACAAAACTGTACACACTACTCCAGATGAGGCCTCACCAATGTCGAATAAAGGGGAACAATCACGTCCCTCGATCTGCTGGCAATGCCCCTACTTATACAGCCCAAAATGCCGTTAGCCTTCTTGGCAACAAGGGCACACTGTTGACTCATATCCAGCTTTTCGTCCACTGTAACCCCTATGTCCTTTTCTGCAGAACTGCTTCCTAGCCATTCGGTCCCTAGTCTGTAACAGTGAATAGGATTCTTCCATCGTAAGTGCAGGACTCTGCTCTTGTCCTTGTTGAACCCCATCAGGCTTCTTGTGGCGCAATCCTCTAATTTGTCTAGGTCCCTCTGTATCCTATCCCTACCCTCCAGCATATCTACCACTCCTTCCAGTTTAGTGTCATCTGCAAACTTGCTGAGAGTGCAGTCCACGCCATCCTCCAGATCATTAATGAAGATATTGAACAAAACCGGCCCCAGGACCGACTCTTGGGGCACTCCGCTTGAAACTAGCTGCCAACTAGACATAGAGCCATTGATAACTACCCGTTGAGCCCGATGATCTAGCCAGCTTTCTATCCACCTTATAGTCCATTCATCCAGCCTATACTTCTTTAACTTGCTGGCAAGAATACTGTGGGAGACCATATCAAAAGCTTTGCTAAAGTCAAGGAATAACACATCCATTGCTTTCCCCTCATCCACAGACCCAGTTATCTCCTCATAGAAGGCAATTAGGTTAATCAGGCACGACTTGCCCTTGGTGAATCCATGCTGACTGTTCCTGATCACTTTCCTCTCCTCTAAGTGCTTCAGAATTGATTCCTTGAGGACCTGCTCCATGATTTTTCCACGAATTGAGATGAGGCTGACTGGCCTGTAGTTCCCCGGATCCTCCTTCTTCCCTTTTTTTTTTTTTAAAGATGGGCACTACATTAGCCTTTTTCCAGTCATCCGGGACCTCCCCCGATCGCCATGATTTTTCAAAGATAATGGTCAATGGCTCTGCAATCACATCCACCAACTCCTTTAGCACCCTCGGATGTAGCGCATCCGGCCCCATGGACTTGTGCTCGTCCAGTTTTTCTAAATAGTCCCGAACCACTTCTTTCTCCACAGAGGGCTGGTCACCTCCTCCCCATACTGTGCTGCCCAGTGCAGCAGTCTGGGAGCTGACCTTGTTTGTGAATACAGAGGCAAAAAAAGCATTGAGTACATTAGCTTTTTCCACATCCTCTGTCACTAGGTTGCTTCCCTCATTCAGTAAGGGGCCCACACTTTCCTTGACTTTCTTCTTGTTGTTAACATACCTGAAGAAACCCTTCTTGTTACTCTTAACATCTCTTGCTAGCTTCAACTCCAAGTGATTTGGCCTTCCTGATTTCACTCCTGCATGCCTGAGCAATATTTTTATACTCCTCCCTGGTCATTTGTCCAATCTTCCACTTCTTGTAAGCTTATTTTTTGTGTTTAAGATCAGCAAGGATTTCACTGTTAAGCCAAGCTGGTCTCCTGCCATATTTACTATTCTTTCTACACATCGGGATGGTTTTTTTCTGCAACCTCAATAAAGATTCTTTAAAATATAGCCAGCTCTCTTGTACTCCTTTCCCCTTCATGTTATTCTCCCAGGGGATCCTGCCCATCAGTTCCCTGAGGGAGTCAAAGTCTGCTTTTCTGAAGTCCAGGGTCCATATTCTGCTGCTCTCCTTTCTTCCTTGTGTCAGGATCCTGAACTCGACCATCTTATGGTCACTGCCTCCCAGATTCCCATCCACTTTTGCTTCCCCTATTAATTCTTCCTGGTTTGGGAGCAGCAGGTCTAGAAGAGGTCTGCCCGTAGTTGGTTCCTCCAGCACTTGCACCAGGAAATTGTCCCCTACACTTTCCAAAAACGTCCTGGATTGTCTGTGCACCGCTGTATTGCTCTCCCAGCAGATATCAGGGTGATTAAAGTCTCCCATGAGAACCAGGGCCCGCGATCTAGTAACTTCTGCTAGTTGCCGGAAGAAAGCCTCATCCACCTCATCCCCCTGGTCTGGTGGTCTATAGCAGACTCCCACCACGACATCACCCTTATTTCTCACACTTCTAAACTTAATCCAGAGACTCTCACAGTATTATGTGATAGAAGTAACGATGCCTTGAGGAAAACTAGTATGGAAAATTTCCTTAGAATCAATGTTTCTACATCCACAAAAATCTAACCATTACACTTTGCAGCTTTCTCCACTAGAGATGGTGGTATTGCTCACTGGCTGATATTAACGTGGGCAAAAGATGCTCCCTAGAATAGACTTGCACTTCTGTCCCTGTAAATGATTGTTTCCATAGTTTAGGGCTTCTCCAATATAAAGCACTCAGGCCATGCTATCAAACTAGTGTTAGCCCACAAGGTTTAGCAGTAATTTACTGGGCAAGTTTTATTTATAGTACTACACACAAATCACAATGGTAGGTCATATTAATACAGTTTACTATGCATGTAACTCATAGATTCCAAGATAGAAGGAACCATTGTAAGCATCTAGTCTGACCACCCATAGAAGGAACCATTGTAAGCATCTAGTCTGACCACCCATATATCACAGGCCATAGAACTTTCCCAAAATAATTCCTAGAACATCATATCTTTTAGAAAAACATCCAATCTTGATTTTAAAATCATCACTGATGGAGAATCCATCATGACTCTTGATAAATTGTTCCAGTGATTAATTACCTTTACTGTTAAAAATTGACACCTTATTTCCAGTCTGAATTTGTCTACTTTCAACTTCCAACCATTGGATCATGTTATACCTTTCTCTGCTAGATTGAAGAACCTGTTATTAAATATTTGTTTCCCAAATAAGACTGCATTTCCCATTAACCTTTTCTTTGATAAGCTAAATAGATTGAGCTTCTTCAGTCTGTAAGTATAAGCCATGTTTTCGAATCCTTTAATCATTCTTGCTGCTCTTCTCTGATCCCTCTCCAATGTATCAACATCGTTCTTGAATTGTGGACACAGAACTGGATACAGTATTCCAGCTGTTGTTGTACCACTGCCAACTAGAGAGAGAAAATATTTTTTCTACTCCTACTGGAAATTCCACTCTTTATGATTTGAAGGATTGTATTAACCCTTTTGGTCACAACCTTGCAATGGGAGCCCACATTCAGCAGATTATTTACCACAACCCCTAACTTTTTTTCAGTCACTGCTTCCCAGGATAGTCACCCATTGTATAAGTATGGCCTATGTTCTTTGTTCCCAGATGTCTACATTTACCTTCAGACATATTAAGATTGCTCTGTATCAGTGACCAGTCCTGTTCATTATTTACCACACCCCCAATTGTTATGTCATCTGCAAATCATGTCAGTGATCATATTTTGTTTTCTTCCAGGTCATTCATAAAAATGTTAAATAGTGTGGGGAAAACTTGAGATTTTATTTTATATTCAATTATATCTTTCTTGTTTATTCACACACTCCTGTTACCACTCATGGCTTGCACTTTCAAATATAAATACTATGAGGAAAATTGACTACAAAAAATATCGTAACATCCAAGTAAAAACCTTGTATTCTGTCATTCATTCTCATGTTGGAAGATGATGGTGTTATGAGCTTCATAATTAAAAGTAGCAGTCATTACAGCACCAAATATTTAAATCAGATGGTTGAGAAAGGGTGGGAGAAGAAAAGCTGAAAATCAGTAGAGATCATGAACATGGTTAGTGTGGTTATGGTTATCATATCATTAGAAAATTAGTATGGTTTCTTCAACATAATACAATATTCTTAGGACAGTGTGGGAAGAGCGCATCTACTAATAGAAATTGTGTATACACATTGATGGCAGAATAAATATATTAGCAAGAACACATATGTATCTAAACTGAACCTGTAAAAGATGGGAAAACCACTCAGCAACATCATTAAAAAATAAAAGACCAACTTTCCTAAGATTTCTTTACTGCAATAGGTTCTTTATGTCAAGTTTCTTTTCTGAAATAATAATAATTAAACTTGTTTAATCCCTAAATCCCCAAAATTGAACTAATTGAGAATTTTGCCTGGTTATGGCCTAAGGCCCATATTTTTAATGGTATTTAGGCATTACTGTGCTCAGTGTTGTAATGCCTAATTGATTTAGGACCCTAAGCCTAATTCAAAGTCTAGATCTCTTTCAGTCTCAATGGAACTTAGATTTTAGAAACCTGGCCTAAGACCCTGAATCCTGTGGATACTTAAACACGTATGTAACTTTGATCATGTGCAAAGTTACATACATGCTTAACCATTTATGGGACTGGAACAAAGTAAATACATAGAGTAAAGACCTCAGGGTTTGGCCCACAGTTGACTTCAATGGTGTGAGGATTTCACGCTCCTTCTATTAGATTCTCACCAGGTATTCCTCCTCTCTTACATTTACAGTTTTTCCTGCACAAACATATCCATATTCTCTTTTACAACTATATGTTACTTTCCTCACTTATAATACACATTTCTGAAAATAGACATGATAGGAGAACGTCATATAAAATTAGCTTAGCTTTCACAACCTTGTTATTTTAAAATCTAAACCACGTATACTGTAGAATATCTTTCACAATCTATACAATCTCTAATAGTTATTCAAACATTTGAAACTACAACAGACAATATTACAAGACAAACAGAACCAAAAGTAAAGCATAGACAAATGCATAAGCACTTACTAGTTTCCGTAGCTACAATAGTTATGTTGTGCCACGTGTTTGTTTCTCTGTCGAGTGGTGTTGCCAAAGTTATTTTTCCATCATCTGCATTAATGTTGAACTGTCTCTCAAGGTCAGTATGTCGATCAATGGAAAACCTACAAAATGGACATCCCTGTAATCTACTCAGATAAATTTGTATGATCTGTTCATACTGTAGGAGAATTTAAGTAATCTTCTGAGAACTGCAGTTTTCTAGCCAAATGGATTGAGCAGCTCAATAGCATAATAATTTATAAGACAAAATGAGTGACTGTGTCTCAAGAAACTTAATTATTGTCCAAGGAGTAATTAGCTGAATATTCAACATGAAGGTCATAAACTGCCATCAGGTTCAGTAGGTAACATCTTTAAAAACTGCTGCTGATCAAGAGTTAATTAGACAATCCATCACATTTATTAGACAGCTTATGTAGTATTTCATAGTATCTGTTTATAATTTCAACACCAATATATTAAACACACACAAAAATATTGAGCTTCATGGTTATTTTAAAGGAGTACTGAAAAACATTCTTTTACTAATATTTTTCAGTTTTAATGAAGCATGAAATATTAACCAAGCACGTTACCTGCTTAGTTTTCAAGCAATTCAATGGACAATAGGTGGTTAATGAATCACCATTTATCAGTAAAGCACTTAAAAAAAACCAAAACCCAACAACACAGGGATTGACTGTTATATGGATTGACATAATTGGTTTCTAACAAAATAACTTTGATCTGACAGCTAGTCAGAGCTTGCAAATGAGAATATACAGGTAAATTATGCAGCCTAAACATAGCCAGCTTGACTAACAAGAATGAGCTGCAGTAGATTGCTCCAACAGTGCATTAAGCAGAATGATGATTTAGGGCTCAGCACAAGAAAGCTTTTATATAGGTTCATTTTCATAGAGTTGTTTTATTAATGTATTACTTGTAAAAAGAAACTAAACTGAAAAATTAAGTCTTCCAATTTTTTTGACGAGTGAGGTACAAAAAGAATTTATCACAAACTACTGATATGGTACAACAGTCACTGGCTTCAGGGGGTTTTACTGAATCTGAACTGTGGATTTATATAAGAGACTGTAATGCTTTTGTGTCTAGGTATTATAGAGAATAACAGCATGCACTGATGGTTCTGCATCTGTTCTGCATTATACCTAGGCATAATGGGGTGAGCTAGGATGGAGTGTCAGAGTGGATTACACACTTTCTATTGTGGTTATGGTCTGGAGAGTGACTAAAAAATGGCAGTGTCTTATTACACATCTGTTTCTTACTAACACTCTGCACTATATCTGCTTAGTTCATTGATGAAAAACTAACATATTTCACTACAGTCGACAAGACAGTTATTAAGATACCAGCTTATTCTATTCCTCCTCATGCATCATCATCAACTTCCATCAACATTCTGGTTCCAGAGCCTTTCTTTGTCATGATGACATACAGTGGGAATTGATTTAGGATTAAACAAAACTTGATTAACCTGAACTAATTCCTTGTGTAACTCCACTGATGTCAACAAAATACACCCGGAAAGATCTTGACCCATCAGACTGACCTACCTAGCTTTAGTATATGAATCTTAAATCTCACTGTTACAACAGTTTTTTTCAGTATTTGAATAGTAAATCATTTGTTCATATTTAGAAGTAGATAAGTGTTAACTATGTTGCTCATAAATTTAGTAAATATATTGCCCATTTTAAAAGTTTTAGTTCACTGCAAATGTTTATTGGGGAAGCTCTGCTGTACAAACATAGCTCTAGGAAAATCTAGTGTAGGTCATAATATTGCTAGATTGAATAACAACTAATGGACTTAAATTTAAAATGTTTCTTTGACCCAAAAGACATTTTATACTTGATTTATTCCATCTTCAAGGTGTTATTAGTTGTGTGCAGAACTACGGTAGCTAAAAAGAATAGCAAAGAAGGATCCACCGCCAAATTTTCATAAATGGTTGCTTAGGGCAAGGCACCTACATTCATATTTGGACCTGTAAGTAAAGTGATTTTCAGGTGAGCTGAGCACACTCAGTTCCTATTGGCTTGAATGAGAATGCAAACCTTTCCATTTGTCCGAGGCTGCCTCTGTATTATAATTCAATTCCTGGTTCTGTACCAACAGTATATATATTTTTAAAGTTATATAACTGGGGATTTAACATGAGTGAGTTTATTGTATTGACTTTAATCCTAACAATATTTATTCAGAATGCAAAAAATGCATTAAAAATAAAACATTACTTAACACAAGTTACATGGGTTTACAAGGTTGCCAAGAGGCAAAAATCCCCTCTTGACTATAAATTAAGAAATATCTTGTACAAAGTAAAAAATATAAAATCTGCAGTGCCATAAACTTGGGGCGACTAATAGCATATATGAAGCTATCTTTTCATGATAATGATATTATAGCTCTTTTTAATGGGGATGCATTGTCAAATATATACACGATACATAAAATGTACATTTCTATAAAAATGGAAAAGAATACCTCAGAAAATAATATCCCTTGAAATTGCCATAGTAACACCACAGGTTATTTGGACTTTTTTTTTGTTAGTTTATTAAACTGTGCAGGAGAAAATAGGTGGTGTGATCATACATTCTTTTAGCTAAAGACTTTGGGCCTGATTCTGATTGCTCTCACTAGATTTACCTTGATGCATTTCCACTGACTTAATATGAGTTATTCTTGATTTACATCATGGTAAATGAGAACAGAATGCAACCTTCATTGTTGAAAACTCTCCTTTGCTGATCCTGCTGAGATCTGAATCACAATATTGATGCTATAAATCACCCTATCTCAGTGATGCCAGGCAAAGAGGGCATGTTACTTGGTGACTGAGATAAACAGCTGTACCTTAGGAAGGCAAAAAAATATTGTATTGAGGTTTTTAAGGCCTGCTGTGAATTAAGAAAATGATCTATTGCTACCAAAGATGAAATCTCTCCAGTATGAATTTGAGGGAAAACTTCTACAATGAAGCTTACTTCTCTCACAGAGAGAGACTGAAGGGCAGTGATCATCTCTGAACTTATACGAAGGCAGAGAGTGTACAGAAAGCACAAATTATTGTGCATGTTTTTTGCTATGCACTTGGACCAAGACTTGGCCAAGGCAATAAAATAACAGAAATATGAAATGAGCAGCACTGGAACAAGTCAAAACAGACTTGAAGAGGAACTTAGAATGATAAAAGATGCTGATCTGATACATTGAACCACTACAGAGCAGTTTGACTACCTTTACTCAAGTTCAGCAATGGAGTAAGGTGCTATTCGTTGTGATTAAGAGTGTCCCTAGCCACAAGTCTAGAACTATAAACTACACATTTACGAAAGTTGTAATGGAATTTGGTAACTGCCTGATTAGCACATGTTTGAAAAAAGTCTGTTCAAATTTGTGACTATTTTATATCAGCAAAGTTTAAAAGTGAACTAGTGACTTAAATAATTTGGAACAGAGAAATTGTAAATGTAGAGAAAGGAAGCAGAATTGATCCTTATAAAAAACAACACTGGATTATGAGACGCAGACATCCTACAAGATTCACAAAGAAAATAGTTTTGCTTGGCCATATATTTTTCCATATGGACATACTTTAGAATGGATATAAACAAATAAATCATAATTAAGACAGAATCAATAGCTAGATCTTACATAACTTTTTCCCTACTTCACAGAGCACTAGTATCCCTCCATTCCCAGACCTACAGCCAGACAGAGGTAGTGAGAGAACCGCCACATTACACATACACACAAAGTCTCATCCTTCAGTCTGTCCTGGCACAACTCCCTTTGAATTTAAATGGGAATTTTCCTGGTATGAAGATTGCAGGATTCAAGATTGAGCAATCTGTTTGCTATAGGTTATTGCTGTCCCTTATTACCCTTCCTAACAAACAATCACTCATAACCAGACTGGGACCAAATTGTGAGGCTATGAAGTGAAGTAAGACACCCTCTGCCACCATTTAGACCAGGGTTTCTCAAACTGTGGGTCAGTACCCAAACTGGGTCATCAGAATGTTTCAAAGGGTCATGTGGCAGTTCCTGTGGCTCCTATTCCCGGGGCTGGCTGGGCTCACCCCCCTTCTCCGGGCACTGCAACCTTTGGGGTCCCAGAGCCATTCAAGTTTAGGATAGCCTGGATGATGGGAGTCCAGGCATAGGCACTGACTCCGTGGGTGCTTCAGGGCTGGAGCACCCATGGGGAAAAAATGGTGGATGCTGAGCACCCACCGGCAACCCCCCTAACAGAACCACCTCCAACCCCCATCTCCTCCTGCCTGCTGGTGGGCCCTGCTGATCAGCACCTCCCCCACCCTCCCTGCACCTCCTGCTCATGGCAATCTGTTGTTTTGCAGCATGCAGGAAGATGGGGGAGCAAAGGGGGAGGAGCAGCAAGAACGCGGCGCACTTGGGGGAGGGGCACAGAAAGGGGTGGGAAGAAGAGGGGCGGGGTGGAGTGGTGGCAAGAAGAGGTAGGGTGGAGGCAGGGCAAGGGTGGGGAGAGGCGGGTGGGGGTGGGGCCTTGGGGGAAGGGGTGGGAGTGGGGGCAGCACCTGGGGCAGAGCTGGGGGCCGAGCAACCCCAGGCACTTTGGAAAGTCGGCACCTGTGAGTCCAGCTGGCCAAATTCCACTGAGTGGCACTGCAACCCCATGAGCCAGGTCAGAACCCCACTCACAAATTTGGTCCGGTCAGGTGGGTTGGGCCAAAGTTTAGCTGGACTGCAAATCCGGAGCCAAGAGCCAAGCCCAGACAGTCCCAAAGCACAGGAACTGCAGAAGCCACCACTGTGGGGTGAATACTAGGCAGGACACAACCCCAGGAGGGGGGCAGCCCTCCAGGGCACAAAGACATGGGTGGGTCTCAGGGTGGGAGTGCCACCCCACCCCCTGACTCACCTCAGTGGGCCACCCAGACTGTCTGGGTTAGGGGGGCACAGCCCAAAACACTGGGGAGCATGTGACCCCACGTGTCCCCCCTGCACAGGTCACCTCTGGTAGGGGAGGAAATATGCTTGCTCATCCCAGGTGCTAAAATGCCTAGTCTGCCACAGGGCCTCCATGCCAGACTATTTACTGGGTTGTGACAGGCCATAAACATTTACAAATGGGTCCTGAGCTGGAAAAGTTTGAGAGAAACTGATTTAGATGATGATCTCTGCATCTCAGCTGAAGTGATCGGAGAGAGCAAGGATTAAAACAGAGTGATTCACAAAATCATATTAATCTCCCTGAAATTTTGTTTGGGAGAAAATGAATAGAAAAACATCCTATTTTGATATCTTTGGAATAAAATGTTTTGATTTTTCCTTTCAAAACAACTTTGTTTCCATTTAAGAAAAATGTATAATATACAATTTTTGAAATGTCAAAATCAAAACAAAATATTTTGTTTCACCCAAAATGATTTATTTTTATTTTTTAAATTGTCTTTCAGACTATTTTAAATGTGTGGGTTTTGTTCCAAATGGTGACAAAAACAAATATTGAAATCTCGAAATCTTCCACAAAATGGATTTTCAATTTTATGCCCCGCTCTAGTATACAGTAGTGCTATTGTAGAGATGCAAAATCTCATGACCTTCTTTTATCTTTTAAAATAATTCATCCAAGAGATAAAAATATATTTATATTCACTAGGCCTGTCTGGAACCAATTAGTACTGTACTAGCTAGTGCCAGAATTAACCGGTTGTATGCCAAGAATAAGAATGAAAATGCAGAAAATTACACTTTGTACTTTTCTCATTTAGTTAACAAGAAAATACTGTGGAAAGATGCCAACTTTTTTTTAAATTAGTCCGATCATCTAGTGTATTTATTTTTTTAAAGAAAAAATAATTGAATTTACACTAAAAAATTCGGCATTTCTCATTTTAATAGGCTCAGTTCTGTCCTTTCTTATATCAAGGGCATATGTGGATTCTATATAATTTGATCAAGAAATAGCATTAGCTGGTTCTGCCATTCAGTTTGTATAAGATTTTGGAGAACATCATGAGAGATGTACCATGTGCACATAAGGTGAAGAAAGGGAAGAGTTAACGACGTTACATATCCAGAGGGGAATAAAGCAAGGAAGTGGTTCAGATGTCAGGGCTGGGGCCTGGGCAACCTGGCCTAAGGGTTAGCATTAGGCATGGACTGACAGTCCAGAAGCCAATTACCAGGAATCAGGCTGGGTTGGAACACCAGGAGATCAGAATCGGGAGAAACCAGAAACAGGTAAACACCAGTGGCCAATGGCAGGATGAATCCCACTTGTACAGACAATTTCCTGTTTCCTCCTCTGGCTTAAATAGGGGCTGCAGCCCAGTCAGGACCCTTGGAGCTCTCCCAATCAGAGTGTAGAGGCAGATCATGTGTCCCAGTTAGGCTTCATGGACCTTAGGCCTAACTGCTGTCTGTGAGCTGCCAGATGGAGGATTGGCGGGTGATGAATCCACAGAATTAGGGTTGAAGGCCCATGGGCCCTGACATCAGGCAGATCAAGATGTGTGTATTTTTTCTTTCCTTTTTTTCTGCTATTTTTTTAATCCTGAGAAAATATGCTGTGCTGTTCAAAATAAAGATGTGTCAGTAATTTTTAATTGACTCGATCAGCACTTCTCAGAGTCCCTCTGTTGAGAATGACAAAAGGGGTGCCAATTAACACTAATTTGAATGTGCCCATTAGGAACTAGGCTGTAATCATCCATTAATTTCACAAAAGAACCTGAACAGTTATTAGATGTTAACAATCTTTGGTCACTACTAAACTTAACTAGATTTTAATTGATGACCTAGAGGTGAAAGGCTCTCTACTAATGGTAATCTTCCAAACAAACCAGTCCTACAGGAGTTAACTTTTCCGATTCTGCTGAGGAAACAATAATTTCCTGTTACCATGAGCTAGTCAAACTTAGGGTACGTCTATACCCAGCCGCTAGTTCGGCGGCTGGCAATCGAACTTCTGGGTTCGACTTATCGCGTCTTGTCTGGATGCGATAAGTCGAACCCGGAAGTGCTCGCCGTCGACTGCGGTACTCCAGCTCGGCGAGAGGAGTACCGCGGAGTCGACGGGGGAGCCTGCCTGCCGCGTGTGGACCAAGGTAAGTTCGAACTAAGGTACTTCGAACTTCAGCTACGTTATTCACTGTTTCCTTGGCCACATTTTTTAAATGATGTAAGTAATGGTGGTCAGAAAATGGGTGTAAGTGGTAAAATAAAGTGATTAGCATCATTTTCTCATCCTTATGTGTGCAAAATGGGTACAACTTACACATCATGAGGGCAGAAAGGTGGGGTGGTGGATAATCTTATCAGAAGTCATATGGCTTCAACTTTAACAATTCTTTCAAAATATACCCGCACTGTGGGACTGACTCTGCAATCTATTTTAATAAGATTTTTATTGACTTTAAAAGGAGTTTTGCCTGAACAAAGTGTTCGGCATTGGGCTCAGAATTCCTTCACACAGCAAACAAAGTGTTCTTTTGGAACTTTCTGATGTTATCACATAAGAGATTAGCAAAGGGAAAAGATGTGTGTGAATAAAAATCAGACAGAAATAATCCTAATTTGCATAAAACCTTAATAGTGGATTTTATCTAATTTGGGTCAGATCAAAGAGGGACAAAATTTAAATGAAAGAAAAGAAGCAAAATTCTTCCCTGGTGCAAACACTGCTCTTTTCATTGGCATTAAATCAGGGATGAGTTTGGTTTAAGAAATTCAGTACAGACTATAAAAGAAATATTTCCAGCATTACCGCCAGTTATGTGGAATTGCCTTGTACTCAGTATTGTTAACAAGGAAGCTGGAGGATTATTTCAAACTAAACACAGTAAGTAAAATAAACATTAATGTGTCAAATGCTGCACTCAGATTTCTTATATCCCTATACGTCTTATATCCATTTCATTCCCATTGTTGGACAAGACAATGAATTGGGAAAGAAACAAAGCAGCTTATGTTTTTTAATTATGAAAATTATTTGATTAGAAGTGTGACATCTAACACTGCAAAGATGTTTTTCAAGTGAAACACAGAAAGACAATGCTTTCTCAAAAATGTAACATGGATAGTGAGAACAAACTGCTCTCCACTCCATTGCATTAACAATATACTTAGAATTCTGACAGCAGCTTCTTTAATGATAACTTTAAAGCATCACTACCTTATAGGACTAGAAGACACATCAGGGTCATGAGCGGTCACCTGACCAATCACAGAATTAATAGCAGCATTTTCATGCACTTCCAGTAGATAAGTAGGTGATGAAAAGACTGGTGGTTCATCAGCATCCTCCACTACAATTTTTACTGTTGCTGTATCCTTGAATGGTCCTCCACTGATGAAGCGAGGATCAATATGAACGTTGGCTGCTTCTACCTTCAGAGTATAGGATTTTTTGGTCTCAAAGTCCAGGGGCTGTTAAGAATGACAAAGATAAATGACTTGCACTAATGACCAGAGAAGCCAGAACAAATAAATATAATGCTGATGGATGAAAGTTACATGCATTTAAGTACATTCACTGAGTTTTCATGCAATCACTTCCCATTCCCTGAAATCCAACCTGTAAATTATCTGGGCATTTATTGATATGTTTAGTATTTAGTCTCAGTGAAAGCAGTCCCTCGTCCTTTTTTCTTCTGCATTATTTCACTAGAAATTCACAATGATATATTCTCTCTCATGAATTTTACAATCATAATTTCATGTTAGATTCACGATAAAATTTTACTGGTGATTACCTGATGTGCATGCATTTAATCAGTGTTAGTTGGAGATAAGGAGAAATCTTATACAAGCTCCATGTGGAATAAATATATTATTATTTTTTAGAACAGTATGAAAAATGTAAAGAACTAGCAATTATTGTTCTTTAGGCAGAAAAGGCATTATGCAGAGTAATTTAGAGATAATCATATAAAAATATTTTAATATTACTACACCTCAAATAACTCTTTGCATCAGTATTTATAGGGATAAAAGAGGCAGATCTCGCTCAGGAATTCCTTATAACTACTGCAGTTTATATTGCTGTATCCTTCTTTAATTTCAGACAGATAAATATGGAGCCAATTACTCTAATCCACCAATGTAACTTCACCATCATTCCCATTGTTTTTGATATTTTATTGCTGTACATCAAAATGTAAGATTTGGAAAAAAATGTTATTGATGTAAAGAAATGAGTCATATAGTAAAAAACAAGTCTATGATATCTTCAAATGTGAGAATTTATGAGCATCTAAGATTCAGGTCTGCAGTTTCATGCACATCTGCATCAGTATATTCACAATATAATTCTCATGTCTCAGAATGATTCAAATTTCAAAAACGCAAATTTGTTAAGCTTTGAAAGATTTGCATTACAATGTTCAATGGAAAAAAGAAAAGGACAGAGAAGTCTCAAATCTGCAATGCAAATACAAGCAAGAACACAAGCAGGCATTACAAAACTCTTTCAGGAACTCTCTGAAAGCTTTAAATATATATTCTTACTTTGAAAAATTGTGTTGATTTTTAGATATGAATCCAGCTCTAATTGGACTTTGCTCTTTCTCAACAATTTCTAGTAAACATGACAAGCACTTGCTTCTCTGTCTACTCAGAAATTACTAAGCTTTTGTACTTATGAATAGGTGATTGTAGATCAGCATATTCACAATTTGCCAATCACACCTTCTGTATCATTTTTAGCAATTTCAAATTCTTCATGATAATGACTGCATCCCATAGAATTTGTCACACCTAGTCCCCAGAGTACCGTATTCAAAATTTATTCTACATTGTCTAAAATGTGATGAATTTAAAACTGCAGAGGGATGGGGAGAAATAAAAGAAGAAAAGAAAGAAAACCCCACACCTTTGGTGAATGTCTCCTTACATATATTTTCTGCTACAGAGAACAAAAGTGGTTATTGCTGTCAGGATGAATATGCGAAACAACAGTATGTTAGAGGCTCAGTTATGAAATAATTGGTGAGGGAAACGGGGCAAAAGGCTAATTGCTTTAGTTTGTAAAGTAGGCCCACAGCATACAATAATTAACAGAGTATAGGAGCCTGTATCATGTCTTTAACCTGTGGAAAAGAGAATCTAAAGCACAGATGCATACATAGTTTTTCTTTTCTTTATATATTTCTTATGAATAGGTCTGCACTGTAAAAGTATATTAAACCATTTTCATTCTGAACTTTTTAATTTAATAACAGCCACAAAGTTGAATGTTAACTATCTATTCATATTGGATTCTTATTTTCCAGCTAGAATGTCATGTGGAAATTTATTATATTTGTTTAATTACAAAAGACTATTAGAGTGCTTTATGGCAGGCATGGAATTCAAACACTTTCATGATCACTTTTATAATGTTATAATTTATAGTCATATTTAGAGTCAGGTTTCTAAAAGACCTGAGTTTTGCCATTGACTTCAGTGGGACCAGGATTTCACCCCAGATGTCTTCTGTATGTACATGGCTAAATGGGTGCCTCTTGAGATAGGCACGTACACAACCCTCCATGTTGTATACAAACATGCAGTAAATACACACACAAAAAGGAGTAGTGGACCTGCAGCTTTACCTTGGGTCTGAATTTGCCACCTTTACTCATGCTGAGTACGTCCTTATGCCATGAAAAGGTCCACTTAGATCACTACTCATGGAGTAAAGTGGTGTTCTACTTGAGTAGGGGTGGCAGAATTTGGTCTCTCTGGATTACAGATACTTTATTACTCAATAAATACTCATGAAATTATATATTAACTGATCAGGATTCAACTAGCCAGACAGCTGGCCAAATACCATAAAAAATTATTTGACCAATGGCGAAACTGAATAATTGTATATGGATGATTTTACACAGTTTTCATTTACCTTTCTCAGTCTAATAATACCATCCTGAGTCTGAACATCTGATGTGATTTCAAATATATCCATTCCATCTCCTTCAATGATGTCATAGGATGATTTAGCATTTTCTCCAATATCCAGGTCATTTGCTTTAACCCTTCCTATTGGCTCCCCAAGAGCAATGTCTTCCATTACTGAGAAGTGATACAGACCTTACAAACAAGAGGAAAAGACTAAACATTAAGCCTGATTCTAGTTTCCCTTTCATGCTCTTTATTCATCTCTGTTTCCCCAAAGTAAATGCTTGAGATGTGCAACCGATACAAACCACATTTAAACAAATTATTTACTTAAAGCTGCATAATGTGCTCCATACAGGGGAATGCTCTGTTGACTTGATGTGAATGTTCTTCTTTTCACTTACTATATTATCCCATCTCCTGCCTGCGGGGATGTTCAGTGTTGCCAAACATAAAATATTAAGCTATTTTCAGCACAGAAAGATGCAATGTGTAATTTACTGCAAGGCACTTTTGAACTTACCTTTGTATTTACAGACTTGTAGACCATTTTTGATAAAATCCAATTACTAAATTTCAGCTTGTGCCCTGCAGCAAACTGATCAGATACACTGAAGCTGTCTCTTGTGACTTAAAATCTTCACTGCTCTGTTGACCATAAACTTTACCTTCTACTACTTTCTGGTCAGAATCTAATTGGTCTGTATATTTTCTTCTGTGAGGTAAAAAACTCACTAATTAGGAGAGAGGCAGGAAATGTCCCCCAACTCATGTTTCAAAGGAAATAATACCTACTTCATAATGAGGGATTACCATCTTTACAATTTTGCCAAGGGATGACTTAATCCCAATGGAAAGCTCTATATGTGCCCTGCATTGTGTGAAAATTCAGTAATTGTATTTTATTTCTTATTTTAATCAGTTACGGTACTTCAGACACCTTTATATTCAAATGGGATTTATTTAAAGGAGATGCAAAGTCTGTTTTTATTGAAATTCCATGTTTTATCCCTCAGATTACTAGTTTGTTAAGAAAAGAATCAAAACACCCATTTTGATTAAATATATTCCTGGCTTTAGCAAAGACCTGGAGGCCAGCAGATGCATACAAAGCATGCATGGCCTCTGCTTTCTGAAATCCTCTACAGATGGCCTAATTATTGCAGCTTCTTAATAATCTCTACCCATTGTAGCTACAGGTAAGGGCTGAGCATGTCACCTTCAGGACTGTTTGTTAGTTGAAAGAATTCAAGCTTTGCAGACAAGTATGTTACAAACATCCTGTGGTACAGGATCTGGACCTGTTCTTTTCATTCCCTCTCAATGAGAGTTTGCTCCACCACAGTGTGTAATTTTTAGCCTAATATGCTGCTTTTTGTTTTCTGAAACCATGATTTGCTGATGAAAAGCTTGCTAGTGTAACTAATAAGTGTATTAACTACACTGACACCATTCAAAACTGAGTAAGAAAAGGGGCAAATATACAAAATACATAAATATATACATTGGATATCA
This sequence comes from Chrysemys picta bellii, assembly GCF_011386835.1. Taxonomy (NCBI): domain Eukaryota; kingdom Metazoa; phylum Chordata; order Testudines; family Emydidae; genus Chrysemys; species Chrysemys picta. The sequence goes on along the minus strand of NC_088804.1, from coordinate 30,426,548 downwards.
AAAAGCATATATACATAATCTGCCCTAAAATTAACTGGATTCCTTCCCAAATTTTTCCTCTTCACTTTACACCAACTCTCTCTAGAGGAGTTCTTCTCTTTTGATGTCATTAGCATTTGTGTCACTGTGTTTGCTGTATAAAACTGACATTTGTATGGGGCAGGAAAGTAATAGCAGTTTAATCTATAATTTAGTTTTTCTTTAATGTTTCCCAGGCTGAAGACATAATTTGGAGATCATTGAGAATCCTCAAACACATAAAAGCTCAGAAACAATGAGCAGCCATAGCAATCAGTTTCCTCCAGAGACTAAATTATGTATTCATGATTTATACTGCTGTCCACACATCATGGTTTGTCTCTCTACACAGTTGATTGAAATTCTTTAAGGAGGTATTTTTTCTCTGATTTACAAAGAAGATATACAGAATTAACATTTATTTTTCCACGTTGTTGACTAATGGATAAAAATAGTCCCTAAGACTTATGAAGAAGTCTGCCATGACATCATAGTTCAGACTGTGACCAGCAGTCCATTCTAAGCTTACTTTAAAGCAGTCTAACTTTTCACAGCAGTGAGCTGTTCTTCTGAATATAATCTTATGGTAAACTGTTGGGTTAAAAACTTCAATGTTTTAGAAAATGCCTCTAAAATGATTTCAAAGAGAGCACAGAAGTAGTGAAAGTTCATCTTTTTCATTTCTAAAACCCGGGAGGCTCTTTCAAATCTAACCATAAACACACATTTGTGTCCTGCCTGGAAACAATAAACCGATAAAACACACTGGGTTCATTACAATTTATTGTGAAAGCAGCATGTATTACATCTTATGAATTTCCATTTCATTCTGGTAAGGCTCCATTGTAAGCATGATCCTTTCTTATTTTGGCTTACCAGGCAAATGCAAACTGTGCTTTAACAAAGGTGTCCTAACAAGTGTCAAAGAATTGAACGATGATTGTATAAGATTAGAGCCATGACTAATCTGCAATATTAGCCAGCCTGGCTATGAATACTCATTTCTAAAAGGCCATATTGACAATAGTGTCCAGATACAATATTTAACAATGTGCATCCTCTTTATAAGGGGTTTCTTTTTCTTTTATTGCTTTATATAAATAAAAAAGAAATATCTATATATGAATTTTTGCACTGATGAAAAGTGCTGGACATTACAACCCGGTCTGTATTTATGTTTAGATCTGAAAGAGTGTTAGTCCACATTAATTGTCCACCTAGTCGGTACATCACAAGGAGTGGTGGTGCAGGCTTCCTCATACTGCCCTGTCAATGTATTTCAAAATCCAAAGCTGGAGAGACCACATGGAGATACATGTGAGGTGTTTATAGGGTAAAAGTACATCTTAGGTCTTGTCTACTCTACGGGGGAGGAGATGGATCTAAGTTACACAACTTCAGCTATGTGAATAACATAGCTGAAATTGACGTACTTAGATCTACTTACCGCAGGGTCCACATTACGCTATGTCGACTGGAGATGCTCTCCGGTCAACTCCCCTTGTGCTTCTCATTCAGGAGGAGTACAGGAGTCAACGGGAGAATGATCTGCAGTCGATTTAGCAGGTCTTCTCTACACCCGCTAAATTGACCACTAATGCATCAATCACCGCGCGTCGATCCCCCGGTAAGTGTAGACAAGCCCTTAGTCTCCATATCCATTCAGTCCTTGATCTCCAGGCTGAGACTCCCAACAAGACAAGACAATCAGTACCAGCTATGTAATGATTTTCTGATATGCTCATCTGTTTCCTAGGTCCGGGACAGACACTATCAAATCATTTCATATTGGCATTAAAGCCCTTTGACAAAGGTATGACTAATTCTGATGTAAGTACAAAAGCTAGGTATCTGGCCAAAGTAGCCCTATATTTACAGATTTAGAACTACTGTACATTGCACATATACAAAATAAATGTCTCTGAATTATGATGATACAGCTCATATATTACCTTCATCTATAGATGTTTGCATTGTTAAGGGACATGTCACCTTACATTGTATAACACTGATGCACAAGGCCATGTGACACAATGTGAGGTGAAGTAAGAAACTCAGGGATTTCATCATATAATATAACAGGAGAAATAAGGGGGGAAAAGATTGTGCACTTATCACTTATAGACCTCAATGAAATTAGGTATTAAAATAACTTTGTTCAGAAGTAACCCCTTATAGCTGCTTAATTATTTTATTATATTTTCTTCCTCTGCCTCCACTTATATGTGTCTGTCCTAAACTCTAGGGATTAAATTTACTCTGTGTAGGGGTCTGGCATAAGACACTATTTAAATCCTCAAAAAAGTGGAAAGTGGCGCTTAAAATGGTACATAGGTATCTCCATCTTGATGGGATGAATTTCACCTTGGACACACAAATAATTTGCTTTAAAATCACATATGTAGAGAAGTATAGATGACCCAATGTCAACATTAAAATATTTCCCAGCCCTAACTTTCCATCCACTTAACCCCTCAGAAAAAAGCCTGGATGATTAGATAAGATTACACATTAGAGGAATATATTCTATCATGACATTAAAATACACTATTCCAAATAAAATCAAACCAGTTATGTTCCTTTTTTTAAACTTTGAAACAGATTAAAAAGCACTGCAGAGAAGCTTAGCAGGATGCCAAATCATTTTAACCTAACCCAGCAAGACATGCATTGGAACCATAGCAGTAAATATGGATTTTGAATTAAAGGTCAACAATTAACTAGACTCATCATTTAAAAAAATATATTTTCTCCTCTCATACTCAGTCAAACCTTTATTTCTTTTATCTACTATGTATGTCTTTTAAAACTAGTATTACTGTACCTACCTTCACATAAGGCAGGAATGCATCTAAAAGTAACTAGTACCTTAGAAACAATAACACAATAAACACATTTTCCCCTCCTCCTTCTGCATGTGTGTGTGCGTGTGTGTTTGCTCATCAATGTACACCTCTACCCCTATATAACGCTGTTCTCGGGAGCCAACAAATCTTACCGTGTTATAGGTGAAACAGCATTATAGGTGAAACCGCGTTATATCGAACTTGCTTTGATCCGCCGGAGTGTGCAGCCCCGCTCCCCCCCAGATCATTGCTTTACCACGTTATATCTGAATTTGTGTTATATCAGGTCGTGTTATATCGGGGTAGAGGTGTATATGGGCACAACTCTCTTTCCAAAAGCTCTTAATCAGTCAGTGATCCAGGTTACTTTATATAGTCCTTGCTACATTTCTGCAGTAAGCAAATGCAATATAATGTTAAAATACAAAGAGGTGCACTACATACTCAATCAGGAAAACATACACACTTACTCTGTGCAAATTTGGGAGGGTTGTCATTAACATCAGTGAGTGTAATTGTCACTGTTGTGGTTCCAGACAGTCCGCCCATATGTCCACCCATGTCCTTTGCTTGGATGACCACAAAGTATTCTTCTTTGGCTTCCCTGTCCATGTTAGGGAGGGCAGTTTTAATTATAGCTGGGGGGAAAAAAGAAGGGGGAGGGAATCATGAGGATGGTTAGATTCATACCCAATTTACAATAAAGAAAAGAAAAGAAAAATACATGGTTAAGAACAGAGAAACTTTTTCATGTCATTTCTATTTAGGCAAATATCAGTATAAAAAGTGTACTCTTATCTGCCCAGTTGAAGTTGGCACTTGTTGATACTAGGGCGGAAAGAACTTGCAGATGTCCAGTAAAGTGTATGAGAGGTCTTCTGCCTTTTATCTCATTAAAAATACAATGAAATTACAAACCACCAGAGCAAAATCAATCAAACCTCTGATATATTTTCATTTCTACAACTTACTTTCTGACATAAACTTAGATTCTTTCCACATTGAGGTCAATAGAAGTTCTGCCGTTAACTTCACAAACAGGAGCAAGTTACATAGTGCAAACAGCTTTTTTTCAGAACTCCATAATCCAACAATTTCATAGATTTCAAAGCCAAAAGGGCCATTTTTTAATCTGACCTCATGCACAGCACAGGTGATGGAACCTCCCACTGTTATTCCTGCATCAAACCCATAACTTCTGTTTGAGCTATACACTATCTTTGAGAAAGATCTCCAATACAGGGCCCCAACCAGCAGTCATTCATGTAGTCCTTGCTCAGGCACAGCTCCCATTGCAAGTGTAGGGCAAGATTGGGTTCATATATCTAAGAGGGTTTTGATGAAGTGAAACAGCTTTGTGATTCTCAAAAGTGTGATTTGGAAGTCTGAAAACAATATGGTTAATGGCCAAACTAAAAATCCTATCTTGCAAGGAGATCCATGCAGGTAGACTCCTCCCCCGGTCCTTCACCCCACCATAAAGCCCTATTAAAGTCACGGTGCTTACATGATTCTCATTGCTTTATTGGGACCTGCAATGGGAAAAAAAATAAACTTACACAAAATTAAAGACCAAGATCTTGCTTACAACAGCTGCAATATCATGCTATGCCTTGAAATTCACAACTTACAATCATATAGAACAGGCATCATTTAAAAAAAAATAATTAGCCATATCACCACCCTTAAATTACTGCCATATTCACAGCATTCACTCTACTTAGAATGGGAAATACAACACCAAATATGCAATAACAAATTCAGCCATGTCCACCATAACAAAAAGAACCCCTATAACGGGAGCCTCTATAAATGTTAAAACAAAATACAGTATAAAGTAGTTTCTCTGGGAAGGTTCCTCCCTGCCCCATTAATCCTGGTTTTGAATCATACTTTTTAATGAAATCATCTGTCTGTGAAAAGAGAGCAAGGAGTTCAAGTTACTGAATCATCTTAGTAGTAAGTGAAGCGTAAGAGTGCCAAGGGAAATCTAATCCACCAGTGCAGTGGTCTTTTTAAACCACGATGCTCTAGGGCTCTTATCAGGCATAGAAAAGAATGTCTCTTTCTAAGGGCCCATATTTCCAGAGCTCTCAGCTGCAAGATACTGCTTATGTGGAAACACTTACACTAACTCTGTAAGACCTCAGGATTCATTTTTGTTTTAAAAGGGCTGCAATTGTAACACATGGCATAAAAATAGAGTCATATGACAGATCACACATCTGTTTTCATTATCTTTTAACAAAATATTTATTTCGATTATGTGCTAATCTAAGAATTGCTTGGGTTATGTTATCTGATAATCAAGATTTCTTTAAAACAAAATCACTGGATGATTTACCTATTGGGAATAGTACAATCCCGGAGCCTTCAAAAGCCTCCTGCTCTGACATGAAGGCTGATTTCCATTAATAAGAATGAGCTCTGGGGAAAAAGATACTCTTTTCTGGCAGGGGAGCAGGAAGGCTGAGGCTCCAGGATTATATGTATCCAGATATTTACAGTAAATATTATGGACCAAATTTGAAATAGAAGTATGCAGCTAGTCGAGACTGGATGTTTTACTAAAAGATCTGCTCTAGAAGTTTTTTGGGGGGGAAGTTCTATGGCTTGTGTTATACAGTAGGTCAGACTAGATGATCTGGCCTTGGAATCTATGAACCCTGCCAACGTCAATGGATTGCATTTGTTTATACCAGCTCTGAATTTTTGCCCCATTTCTATCCCAATTAGAGAGGGGCCTGATTCAGAACTCTGAATTCAATTATCCTTGAACTTCAGTGGTGGCTGGAATTCAAACCCAGAGCTAAATGTTATGGCTGAATATATGGCTAAACCAAAGCCATAATGGTGGGGGAAGAGGAGGCATTCTTATAAATAATGAATACACTACCCTGCAGTAATCACATAGATCATTGCAGTAGTACTATTATAAGCTACACTGTTGTCAAGAGCTAATCGTGATTTTCTAACTAAATATTTAGTCAAAACTGGAATAGTTCAAGGGAAAGGGTCTGTTTAGATGACTCTCCTGATTCAAAAATAAAATAAAAAAAACCTGAAAATTGTCAAGATTGGATGTTTTAATATTTTGGAAACAAAAAATGTTTTTAAATGAGTTGTGTTTCAGATTTGAGTTAATTTGTACTAAAAAGATTACAAATATGAAATGAAACATTTTGAAATTATCAAAACAAAACATTTCCATTGACCCAATCTATTTTCCCCCCAGGATTCCTGGTTCATGAAAATTTGAGATTTAGACTTTTTGTGATGATTTGGGAAAACATCTCAAAATCTCTGACAAGATGGTAAAACCGTTTCCAACCCAATTCTGTTGTGGACCATTATTCTAAAATAGCGTGGGTTTTCTTAATATAATATAATCAGAATTTTGCCCTATGTTGACATGGGGCAGTCCTAAATTATATAACACATTAGGGAGTGGGTGGGTTCTTAATACTGCATGTTCGTTTTAGTGTTACAGTGGGTCTTGAAAATCACCAAAAACTGTATTATGTAATTTATGGACAGCCCTACGTTCTGAATCAAATCCATCCCTAGTTCCTAAACCTTGCAAATCAAAAAGGCAGGATCTGAATTCTTATCTCTGTTTTTTCAACTCAGGCCCATCTCTCTGATGGCAATGCTAACCACCTGCAGTAAGTGGGATTAGGAAATGGTTAATAAAATCTAATATTTCCTCATAAGTGTTAGAAAAATAGCCCTGCAGCACTATGTACTCATATTGTAACTGCTATTTTTACTGCTAGAACCAGCAGCAACCTATCAACAGGGAACATAAATTGTCCTTGTTACTCAGGCAAAAAGTCCTATTGACATCCATTGGAATTCTACGTGCTGAATAAGGGTCAATTGTGGTCCACTGCTTGAAAGAAAAGAGGGAGCAGAAAACCCACTGAAGGAAATGGAAAATAATTTCTGAGAGACACAAAGTACACTAAATATGTCACAGGTGAAAAGAGCAGGGCCTTTTACTGCATGGGGAATTCCCACTGAACTCAATGGCAGCTCTCTCAAAAACAGCCAGTAAGTTACAACTGACACACATTTGGTTACAGGGCCAGATTCTATTCCTTTATTCATGCTTAATAGAACTTTATGCCATAAACACCTCTCTTGAAATCAGTGGGACCACTCATGAAATAAGAGTCTACTAATCTTGAGTAAAGATATCAGAAATATGGTCCATTATGAGTTTTTTTCTCATATTAGGCCTGATCCAAAGATCATTAAAGCCAACCCTCTGCATTGACTTCAATCAGTTTTGGATCAGGCCCACTATGAAAAAGACATTGATTATTGAATTTTCTTGGGATAATTCTTGCTCACACTGTTTTCCTTCTTACTCACACAGTTAATCCAGATTTCTGGCACCTATTTCCATTTGTTTCTGATTGGATGAAATTGGCAACACTGTGTTTGTGAAATTGACAACAAGGGGTGTTGTGGGGTGGAGATTTAAATACTCCAAAAACTTTCTATACCATAATAAAGGTCCAAGTTTCTGATTTTTAAAGCATGAGATTTCATTTTGCTGTGTTACCAACACAACCATGTCATTTCAATGGTTTTAGACATATCCCAACATGAAGTCTCAGTTCATAAACCTTTTGCCATGGGCTGCAAGTCACAGACAAAGGTCAATCTCAATTTGAAACAAAATAAAAAGGTAAAAAGAAAAAGTTAATTGCCTCTGTTACTATCACCAGGTCTGAAGGTTCTGTAACATCAAACAAGTCTGAATTACAAGGGTTTACTGTCACCACCACTACTGCTATGCTCAATATCAATGATATGCTGTCCAGCAAAAGAACAGATGTGTCAGCATCTGCTAACAACCAGATTAATGAACACAAAAGTCCCCCCCCCCCTTTTCTGCATCCTCAGCTAAATAAGTAATGTGATTAAGACAGGCGAAGATAAGAGTTGAACACAGAGGGTTTCAGCACTGAGTCACTGAAACTTATTTATTCTTTCACCTCAAACACTGTATCGATCTTCAAGCTCTAGTCACAGGAATTACTCAAACTTGCAAACTTCTCTTAGAAAGCAATTGAAGCTCATCTAATATTAGTGCTAATGCACTCCTTAGCACAATTAAGAGCCTGTTCATTCAACCTACTCGATCCCAACTCAACTCAGGAAAAAACCTTGAATAAATAATCTTTGCAATATGCCCTGAAATGTGGGTTCTGAAGAACCAAAATGGGAAAGGAGTAAGTCCCAGAGTAAAGAATTTATGGCAGATAGAGACATAAACTAACAGAGAGTAGAAAAAAAATTATGAGAGTGGCTTAAAGCTAGGGAGAAGAATAGTAAAGGCTGTGTCAATGAGCTTTTAGAGAATATTTCAGAGAGTCTAGATCTGAGAAGAGAGCTTTTTTGGACTGTAGTCAATAAATAGATATCTAAAAAGATATCCTATCTATGGAATCTATCTTCAAAGACAGAGAAAAGAAAGGAAATGTGCTGACAAGCAAAAAAAAAAAAAAAAAAAAAATCAAGGGGTAAACCACACTTTAAAGTCTCCCGTAAAAATGTCCCCAGTATAGGAATCACAATGCTTAGGCTATGTTACTTTCCCTAAACGGCTATTGGTGTCACACTGCTCCATAGCAAATAAAACCGCTGCAGGATGGGATTTTCTTTTACAGTGGCCCTAAATGCATTCACTGAGTAATTTGCACAATCTGCCTCACGACTTGAATCAGTTAATATACATCTCTGTGGACTACTTTCAGAAACCTGTTTGGAAGAGTGTACAGTGTCTGACACTGGAAAAGATCAGGGAATAAGAACTGAGGCATCAGAGGCTGCAGATAGTCAGGAGGAAGAGGAGGAGCAAGCAGCACAAAAGTACTTGAGCATTTTTTTCCCTTTGCCATTCCCCACTCTTTCTATTCTCTTTTTTAAATGTCTGTTAATATAGTTCTATAAAACAATACACAGCAGTGCATATGTGGGGAAGGAGCAAAACACAAGCAAACACTTTACAAAACCAACTTGGAATGGTTCATTATCTCACCAATACACCACCTCCCAAGTGATCTCCTGTGTCTCATATTCCAATGGAGAAATTTCTGCCATATCTGTTGAAAGTAGGATATCAGAATTTTTCAGTTTTCTAAAGATCAGTCTCTGAGGGATTTACAGTTATGTCTGTTTTGTCTCCATCCTAATGCTAAGATCTTGGCACAGATTTTTACTTCTACGTGTAGTGGTAATTTAGGACCTGATCCAACTCAATGGGAGTCTTTCAAAATTTTCAGTAAGGGAGGTTTGATTGAGCCCTGAGGCTGAGCCATGTACCTACATGGAGTCCCACAAACTTCTACAGACCTCTAAGCAGTACAGGGACTCTGCCCTCTTGGAGTCACTTGTGGGATCTGGGCCAAGATCTCAGTGCTCATACAAACTAGTGGGATTCTACATTTCTTGAACACAAAAGAAATTATAGCCTTGTTAAGATGAGTGCAAAACTTTCCCTCAGATTCCACTAGGACTAAATTTCATATTGGTTGCAATAATTTTAATAACATTCAGCTATCAAACTATCCTCCCTGGATATTTACCTACTTTTAAGTGCTCTCTTGGATATTTTTTGTATGTTTGTTTTAGTTTATAACAAGAGAAGGAACTTTTAATGTTGTCAATCAGGATCTGCTAATTTTACTCTAATTCTCTCTCTCTCTGTGTATATATATATTCATTAAATAGTAGCATTGAGTTACAAGCTTGTTTAAGCTTCAAATGAAAGAGGGTACAATTCTACTTGCTTGCTAAACAAACATTTTAAATCTCTTAAGACCTTAAGTGTTGGCAACTCTATAAGAACCTAGAAACTGCTGTACTTTATTTTTCTAGATCTACCACATTTTGAATATTTTTTTGTGACTGCTTACGTATTAGGCTTCCTTTTAAATAGACCTTGCAGGTTTCCCATTGTGTATGAATTAACAGCATCTACATTTTCTGCCATATATGCGTCTCTCTGTCATTTAATAAAATCTTTTGAGCTAGAAGCTGGTATGTTTTAGTAGACCCTATCTGGGTTTCATAGTTATGGGGGAAATGCTCTTTTCATCTGTTCTTACCAACTATTCAGTTTATTCACTGAAGCATACATTTTCAAAGGTACACACAAAATGTGAGAATAGATGTGATGGTTTTATGAGTGCAAAAGGAAGATGAACATTTTCCACTGCATATCACATATGTAAACCCTGCATCCTTAGGATTTCATTTTATTTCTAATAGTACTCTGTCTCTATATAGAGACTATAATTGCCCTTGATATTGCAGGAAGAAGGACCATACCATGCACTGAATGAGGCAGGGATCCTGTGGAAAAAAATAGTAGGCAGGTTATTTGCTACGATCATCTGGGTGCATCTCACCAAATAAATTTGCTGCTATCGCAGGGACCTCATGCACTGGTATGCCTCATTCCCTCCTATTCTCTGCCTGCGATACACAGTGGTTTAGTCTCCTAAAGTATGAATACTTTGGTCTAATCCAGATAATTGGGATCAATACAGGTATAACTGAATGGGATTAGTAACCTCTGATGTGCAAAAGGTCAGACTAGATCAGGGGTCGGCAACGTTTGGCACGCGGCTCACCAGGGTAAGCACCCTAGCGGGCCGGGCCAGTTTATTTACCTGCTGACGTGGCACATCCCTCGCCCGCGCCGCTTCCCTACGCCCCCATTGGCCCGGGATGGCGAACCGCGGCCGGTGGGGGCCGCGATCGGCCGAACCTGCCGTGTCAGCAGGTAAATAAACTGGCCCGGCCTGCTAGGGTGCTTACCCTGGCGAGCAGCGTGCCAAACGTTACCGACCCCTGGACGAGATGATCTGGTGGTCCCTCTGGCCTTAAACATTATGGTTATTTGGAATTAGAAACTTTGTATCATAATGCATATATGCAAGGGGGTCGGAATAAGGTTGCACAAGAAACCTTATATTCAGGTATTTCCGAACTTTTTGCTGCTTGCCTTTGCAATCTTGATGTTCTTTTAATGTAGATGTTTGAATATATTATAGAAGTAATGACACTTGCTATAGAGATTGGCTGAGCCAGTGGGGTTCTCTCGATGGGTCTTCAGTGACTCAGCCCTCTGGCCAAGCCGCATACGCTGTCTTCCCTTCTGGATATACAGTCCCAAGTTCTTATCTTGGTACTGGTAAGGGGCCATAGCTCTTAGTCTTCTTCATAGAGGCACTGCCTTCTTCAACCACCCAGTTGGGGCCCGTCTCAGTACCCTCAGCTGCTGTCCTTTTCAGCAGCCCTCCCTGGGCTCAGTCTGCAACCAGACCAGCAGGGCCCATCTCGGTATCCTTGTCTGGTCTAGCCGGGTTCTGTGCTCAGTCCCCTGGACTCAGCCTGCCTGCACTGACCTTTCCTTGGTTCTGCTGTTCATCCAGCCAGTCAGGAACCCGGTCTTTGGCAGTCTTCCCTGGGCTTGGATCTGTCTGGTGAGCTCTCTGCAGTGACCTGTCTGCAGTCCTGCTGTTCATCTAGCCAGCCTGGCACTGGGTACTCCCTCATCGAGCTCCACACAGCAGCTGAAGGCTCTGTTCTGATGCTTGCCTTTTATCTGGCCCTTCTGGCCCTTTACTGGTCGCTCCAGCAGCCCCTTCTCTGCAGCCACTCTAGTCTGCCTGGAGGACTTCTCAGTGCTCTATTCTGGGGCAGGGTGACACAGGGCCATGAGAACTCCGGATCTAGTCCATCCTGCCACACAGGGGTCATCAATAGGTGGACTGCAGGCCAAATCCAGACCACCAGATGCTTTTGAACCGACTGTGACATCTTTTTATTCTCTTATTATTATTATTATCATCATTATCGTTATTGCAGTGTGAAAAATGTTTCTCTGGAGTCTGGACCTTGACTATACCTTGACAAAAAATAATTCATTCTATCAAAGTAAAAAATTAATCAGACAGATATATCAAAAGTCTATGCTTCATACTTCATATCAAGAAGATACCTCAGCCTAAAATAATCCACTAGCATTGTGATGTGATATAGGTATTGATCTGCAGTGTTAGAAGTACCAATATTATTACTACTGGGTAAATTCTAGACTCAGAAATCATCCCTTTAGAGTCCAGACTCCTCTGTTCATAATTCATTCCTCTTTTCCAACCAGAAATCATTGTAATTATTTTCAAATCTCCACAATGGTTAAATCTTTTCCTTATGAATATGAAAAAAAACAACTCTTCTCTTGTTGTTATCAAGGGGCCCGATCCTACAGCTTTTACTCACAAGAATTACCCTTTTGACTTTCAAATGAAAACAAGGACTGCAGAATTTAGCCCCAGGGCTGCAGCACAAGCAATCTCTCTGCAAAAGACTCTCCCTACTGGGTCATCACCAAGACAACTCACAGGATCTACTAAGGACAGTTAGCCTTATAAATGCCTTAACGCATCTCCTAAGGATAGAGGGAGCTTAGTATACAGTGACAGGAAAAACTGCACACTTGCTTTGAAAATGTGGCCTTCTGAATGCTTCTTCAGCACTGCTTCTAGCACTGTCAAACAAAAAAAAATCCTATTTAGTGAAGCCAAAAATGAATCATTGCTCCCTAGATTTTGAAACAGGAACCAGATTCTGACTGGACACACCGATGATTTAAATGGAGGTACTCCACAGTTACACCAATATAATTGTGATCAGAACCTGGCCTGACATTTTCCATTCAAACACTAGGAAGAGCAAGAAGAGAGGGCTGGGAAGAGTCTCTGTTTGAGGCATGACAGACTTGCCCCACACCAGTGTAGATTCAAAGATAACGACACTGGAAAATTCCTCTTGAGCGATCTAGTCCAGCAATAGTCGGTAGGAAAGGTGAAAAAAGGTAGTATTCGGCTCAACCCCACTTATGCTGTGCCCATAATCCTATGTGTGGCTAACAATCTTAAGGGATCTACTAAACTATCAGCTATAAGTCTGTCAACAGCTCTAACATTGAAATTGTCACCATTGGGGTTCAGATTTTAACAGCCCTTGTTGATAAATGAGGGTTAGTTTAATTTATTTTAGAACTAAGGGGCCAAATTCTGCTTTCAGCTGGAGCTGGGTGAATTTTTTCAGATGAATAGTTTATTTGCCAAAAAAACAGTTTTGGTTGACCTGAAACTGTTCACAAATTTGACATGAATTCACCAAATACTCTCAGACAATTTTTTTCTCCCCCTCTTTCAGCTAGATTCACAAGTGGACTTAGGTGTCATTCACAAAACATAGAAGATGGTGATGATCCTCCATTTTAACAACCAGCCCAGTGGCTAGGCTACTCACTTGGGATACATATGGGAGAACAAGGTTCAATGCTCCGCTTTGCCTGAAGTGGAGCAGGGATTTGAACTTGGGTGTCCCAGGTGACAGCCCTATTCACTGAGCAATAGGGTATTTAGAAGTAAGTCTTTCTCAGGGCTTGTCTACAACTTACAGGGGGATCGATGCATGGCAATCAATGCATCGGCAGTAGATTTAGTGGGTCTAGTGAAGACCCACTAAACCAACTGCAGATTGCTCTCCTGTCAACTCCTGTACTCTACCAGATCGAGAAGAGTAAGGGGAGTCGATGGGAGGGTGTCTCCCATCGACATTGCAGAGTGTGAACTCTGCGATAAGTAGATCTAAGCTACATTGACTTGAGTTACGCTATTCACGTAACTCAAATTGCGTAGCTTAGATCGACTTTTCCTTGTAGTGTAGACAAGGCCTCAGTCTCTCCTGTTGAAGCTGTTCTACTTTGTATATAATATTTGAATAGTCTTTGGGCCAGAGAGAAATGGAATTGAACTCGAATCTCCCACATCCCAGATGAATGCCTTAACCACTGGGCTAAAAGTTGTACAGGGGAAACAACCCTCTTCTCTAGCTAGTGTGTGAATCTAGCCCTTTAAAAACACTAGGAAACCAAATGTTTTGGGTGGAACAAAATGTTTTATTTGACCCAAAATTGACTTATTCAATTAACTGAAAATTCCAAAAGTGCTTGGATTCAGTTTGACTTCAACCTTTTTTCTTTTCAATTTTTCAGAACTGCTGGCAAAGCACCCCCACCCCCCAAAACCAGTTATTCACCCAGATATACTCTCATTTACATAGGTGCAAATCCTATTATTTTCAACAGGTGTTACACCTATTTAACAGAACAGAATTTAAACCACAGGTTCACTCTGTCTGCATACTTATTAAGACAGAACAACATTCAATACACAATCAAAAGAGCTAGAAAGTTACAAAAAAGTATTTTAAATGAAAGCTTAAATCTGCAATAACTAGTGCTGCTCCCACAGCAGCATTAACTGGTAAAGTGAGCCACAGAGCCATGACTCAATCAAAGCCCAGAAGAACACAAAGCAGATTCTCCCTCTGTACTAATCCCACTAGGGTTTAATTCTAAACTATTTAGAAAGCCTCTAGAGAAAATGGTTCATCTCCCTTCCTAGGCAGTTCATTACATAGCTCCAGATTGCATTTCTTGTATCAAAGCTCAATTTTTCCCATCTCTCTTTCCAGTCTGAGGATGTTACCTCTCCATTTTACCACACATAATTACAGTAATAGTCCCTTCCCCTCCCTCTTATTAACACCTGTCTAATATTTGTGCAATGATTTCATAGCCTCCCTTAATCACATTTTAATCAGTTTATACAAATTAAGTTCAGTCAATCTCTCATCACATCATATTCTTTCATCACTCTCACCTTAGTTGGCCACCTATGAACTTTCTCCAGTTTTTCCGATAGCCTTTTTATAATGAAGAGCTTTATATCTGTTTGCAGTACTCCTAGGGCATTTTTTCTAAGGCTATATAGAATGTAGCATTTATTAATAAACTAGGTAATTTCCCAGCTAGACAGAGGAAATCAATTGTGCCAGAAATGTTTGGAATGTATTTTATCCTGTTTATGATATTTTGTTTGTACTCTATTCCAAGCACGGTTGTGAAATGAGAGGGAGCACATAAAGACTGAAGATCAGATAATCAGAGTTAAAATACAAAACTCAGATATGCCTGTTTGCAGGTGCAATTTCTACCATTAGATTGATTTACTCATGTATGTTCCAGCTTGAGAGCCATCAGGTATCTCAACTTCAGCAATATGGCCCTGGGAGAGAGGTCAGACCAAGTCCCAAACCATTTAGGCCTTTGTAGCTTAAAACCAGACACCTCAAATTCCACCTAGAAACTCATGATGAGAAGCACATCACACAGTGATTACTCCCATTCAAATCAGTAGGCAATGGCTTCAATTCAGCCTTTGCTTTGCTCACCAGAAATGAATGGGACCAGTCAATGGCTAAGGTACTTCTCAACACAAGTAACAGTGGCGGGATATAGCTTTTATTTTGTAGACTTCCAACATGAATTAGTCATGGAGGTCATGTGTGTGATATGAAATCTGTCAACTCTCACTTGAATTTGTTTCCTACAGATGTCCAAAACATCTGTGTCATGGAAACTCTTCAGTCACTAACAAACAGGGCTGAATTCAAGTCAATGGCCTAGGTGTGAAAGTCTCCGTATTCCTCTGACAAGTGACCTCAGCTCTCTAGATCTCCTGATTTGCATGTTTTTATCTCAGTTTTATTGAATCTGTGCTGCTTGTAGTACCATAGCACAGACATTTCCTACATCGATAGAAGGGGCTTTTCCATCACTGTAGTTAATCCATCTCTCCAAGTGTTGGTAAAAATTCTTCCGTTGACCTAGCCATGTCTACCCCAGGGATTAGGTCATCCCAACTGCAGCACTCAGGGCACAAAATTTTTCACGGCTCTGAGCCACATACCTAGGTTGATCTAATTTTTCAGTGTAGACAGGGCCCCAGTGAGCAGTTCCAAGGCAGCCTCTTTTAAAATGTAAAACATTTACTGCTTTATAAACAATCAGGGTTTCTGTTTGAATAATATACTGTGCCTTCTAGTATAATAAAGCAATATGTTAAACTGCAGCCTTCATGGAACTTTATTTCAAAGACAGTGTAGGAGTTACAGAATTTTAGTAAGTTCATATGAAATGTAAATAAGTCAGACAGTTGAAAATGTATTTTCTCTGACACCTCTATATTGTAGAACACCGTGTCACTTCAGATTATGTTCCATTATGATAATCATATTGTAAAACTGACTGTTGTGATTTAATATCCTAGGAAAAGCTGAAAAATGAGAACTATTCTTGAACTTCTTCTTGGGAAAAAATTGCAGCATGAATGTAAGTGTGTGAGTTATTTGAGAATAAATGCAGTTTGCAATCCTGTCTTAATACCGAACATTGGAAAAATTAAGCCATAGCTCCATATCTGTCTGACATGCTATAGTTATGATTTATGGAGGTTACAGTTATTTAGTCCAGTGAGAATAACATCACTAATTTGGTGTCATAACTTGGTATCATACAAAATCTTCATTTTTTAAAATTTTTATTTTTCCTCTCTAACTTATGAATTAACAGCCCTGTTAAAACTCATCTGTAGCAGAAACCATGCAGGTGAAAGGTGGAGAGAATTATATCCAGAAAGTATTCTCCTCAAACTGTGACAATGACATTTAATGGAAAGATAATTACTGGATTACTTTCTGGGATGTGCACTATAACCTATATAGCAGAGTTTGAAAATCATAACTTGAGAAATACTACATGTATATGCATTTTTCATAAAAGGTAATGGGAAATGACTGTTTTAAGCATGGGTCCTCTACCAATACTTGTGACTGTACATGCCGCGACACAGAAGTGTGCCAAACAAACTGAAAACCACTGTCAGAGTCTTAACTAAGAATCTGACTCAACAAGATCCTGTAGCCCATTTATGGCAGCTAGGCAGGTGCAAAGAGGAAGCAAGGCAGCCCTAAGGCTCCCCAAAGACTATCCGCAGGCACAGCAGGACTCTACAATGTACCCCAGGCAAAGAGCCAAGTCTCCCCATGCTTAAGCATCTTTGCTGCGGTATTCCAGGGCTGGGCTGGGCCAGAGGAAGAAGGAAGCAGGAGATGATGTGGCTAGGGAAGGTCCTATCAGTTCCATGCTTTTCTAATAACTATAGGGGTCATTGTAACATAGGCATTAATTTAGCCTGGGCCAGAAATTGAACCTGCATAGAGGAGGCACAAGCCACCTTCATTCTACCACTGCACTAGTTGCTGGCATCACCAGAGGGATGAATCTGGACTAAACTTTTCAAAAGAGAGTCATCTCAGAACATAGTGGGCCTGCTCTAAAATATTGTACTGCAACGTCTGAGGGACGGAAAATATAAATATGGATTTTTAAGTAGTTCACACTTTTATATGCATCCATTCATCCAGGAATGCTTTTATTTGTGGCACAGAATTGTAGACATAATACGAGTGCATAAATATCTGTATTATATGTGGAAAGCTCCTGCACTTCATATGGATGTGTGAAAATGGAATCACAGAGGGAAAAAAAAGAAATCAGCTACGCTACTTGAAATTGCCTCCTTCTGAAGATTTTCCTTCATTTTTACAGCTGTTTCTGACAAGATCCTAGTCTAACTATTCTAAGTTGTTATATTAGTGCCTATCACCATTGCATCTGAACACCTCTCAGGAGTTAAACTACCACAAATATTCCCACGCTTAGGGTATTAGGAGTACATTGTCCTAGCCTATTCAGCAAGGGAAAAAATACTAGTTGTGAAGCACTCACATTGCTAAGATTAGACACATATAAGAATGGGCCCAGTATGTCTACTTTAATTCTGCTTGCTCCTCTGAAGACCCAGACATTTTGTCTTTGTTAAAATGCAACCTCCCCCCACTCCACCTGCTAATGTTAATACTATTTTAAGCTTTACTATTCAAATTGTAAAGTTGCTGAACTCCAGAAATGCACAGAGAATACTGTCATTTGCATGTTTTATGTGTCACTACCCCGAGAAGGTGAAATTTACAATGCCACAAACTGCTAGGAAATTGTAACTATATTTGATCTATGACTATTGGCTTTCCAAGACTGAATGTAACAACCCATAAAAGTGTCCCTGGTACGTATCAGGCATTATCATTTCTATTTCTCCCAGATGCCCAGATTATCAGGAAAACTTGCTGCATATTTCCTTATCAGTTTCTGAAAATAATGCAACTCTTTGGAAGCGCCTTGACTGTAAACCTATAGTCTACCTGAACAATCCATTTCATGCAGTAACAGTGCAAGGCTGCAGTTTCTACAAGGCTAGTACTCACTTTTGATGTGCCAGATAAATTTTCTGTCAAAGAGTATTTGTTTAACCATTTTATATTCTAGACAACAGGGTTATGCAGATGTCATCTCTATGATTTAATATTCAGTATGGCTCATGGTTCCTCTAGGATCTACCCCCAATAACTCCCCAGCATGACACTGCAATTTGTTTTAAAATTTAAAGACAGGATTATCTGACTGCTATGCCCTGGTGCACAGGAGTAGAAAGGAACCCTCTCACTCCTCTGTGCTGACAGCCCATATTATACATAGCCACATGAGTCACAGAGCAGCATCCATGGGGTCACTCCCCTTCCCACACAGGTGAGGAGGAAGTGAGCAGGGAAAGCATAGAGTTTTGGCTCCTCCCCCACAACCTGTGAGCCAGATCTGATGTCCTGGTGATGAAGAGGATATAATCTGCGCCAAACTTAAATCTGGGGCAGATTATTTCTCCCCCAGAGTAAGCAGGAATCCTGGACCCAGACTGCGGGTCACAATGTGGTCCCTGTCACAACTGAACCCTATATGAGTTAATACATTTAGAGAACTGATTTATCACCTTTTTATGCTCACTGAACTGCTACTGATAGCACTGTTGATGAGTGGAAATGAGGTGGGAAAATGTAACACTAGGAGAAAACTCATGATTTGTAGGTTCACAAAAAATCCTAAGAGTTTTTATTGGCTTTCATGAAAATAAATATCTGCTTTCCTGGGAGATAAATTGTGATTTCTTGTATTAAGCAGTTTTCCCAGAAAAAAAGAAGCCAATATTGGTAAAAAATAATAATAATAATAATTGAAATAAAAATAATAAACCGAGGGCAAATTCACAAAATTGTAGGTTTGGGATTTTTTCCATGAAGGACATTTGAATGAAATAAATGAAAAAGCTTCACCTTGGACAAACAAAACACTTTTCAGTTCTTCTGTGAAAGCTGCTAGTTTTGCACAGCTCTTGAGAACAGCTAAAGGAATTATAAACATGTGCATTAGGAGCTGCCCCTTGGAGAATCCAAGAAATTGGTGATCAGAAAGCCCTATTAAGTCTTCTAATGCATCCTCTGACTAAAGCTATATTGTTCTGTACAGTTTATTTTCTAGTGCTTTACCAGATCTTGTTTCAAATATTTTCAGCAATGGGAATTCTACTACTTCAGTTTGATAATAATTTCGCAGTATAAAAGATCTCACTGTGAGGTGTGGGTTCCCACCCCTCCGCCCCCCAATATTCAAACTAAGTTTTCCTTTATTTCATTTTATTCTATTAGCCTATGGATATTACCTCCTGGACCACTTTAAACAATTTTTCTTCCTAAAAGATTCTGGTGTCTGAAGCACAGAACACGCTGAATACTACATTTGTTGCACTACCAATATATCTAACTAGTCATTACTCTATATAATATTTTTTATATCTTATGTTTGAAAGGTATTATAGATAATATGTTAAATAATATGTTCTAAGGCCCCAAAAGGGACTCTGCAAGGTCAGGCCTCTGCCTACATGTATGCTGATGCACTATACAGGGCCTAAGTGGTATTTCAACTAGGATGAGAAAGTTCTTCCATGGGAAGAGGGGACTGCCCTATGCCATTTAATGGACGTGTTTCTCTCTGGCAACAAGAAATCACTATAATTTCATTGCGCTGCATTCAGAAGAGATTTTCATAGATCTGAGATTCACGTAAGGCATGCAATGCATTAATAAACCACACCGCAAAAGGACATTTCCACAGCCATGGTTGCTTTTTATTTTTCTTCAGACCACATGAAAACATGTTCTCAGAGTAATCTCTGTCATATTATCTGCATAACACACTATTATAGACTCACAGATGACTCTGTTAATTTTATTATAGCCAATGAACAACCAGTTTTCCTTGTGCAACTCAGCTGAAGCCAAGAGGAATTTATTGGTGTGTCAAGCAAGGTAAAAATTGGGCTCATTTTAACTGACTTAGGAGCATCATCTAATAATTTCTTCTGACCAAATCTTTTTGGTGTTGACAAAAGATTTAATCTGCATAAGCATGAGATGGCTGCTTTACTTATGAATGGCAAAAGTTATTTTCAGGTAACTTTAGTTATACTTTTCTTCTCCTTCTGAGGCCAGCACAACTGACTTACAGTAACTAACATGAAAAATATAAAAATTAATACTGGAAGAAAGACAACAGAACAAATCTCTCTCAAACATTTCTAAATAGCTTTTTTGTTTTAAATGTGGCGTAAGCAGAATAAACAATGTGGGGTTGGCTTTATTAGCACTTCTTTGAAATGACCTACATTATCAGACACTTACTAATGGCTTTGCAAATGGTGAGAAATAAAGCCATCTCAAATTCATGCAAATAAAACACATTCTTTCCCCAGATCCATCCAATCCAGGAATACAAATATTTCTTAATGAAAGCACACAATATATTAATTAAAATGCCCATGCCAAACCCTACAGTCTTTAGCCAGAAATAATAAAATCTTTTATTAAAAAATATAATATATTCATTACAATCCCCAGGCCAAATCATACAGTCCCTAACCAGTTGTTAGTCATACAGTAATGGGAGTTTTGCTTCAGTAACTTCTACAGTATTGGCCTTGGCATTATTGTCAGCATCACTAATAGAGGGTCTTTTTTTTTTTTTTTTTTTTTTTTTTTTTTGTTTTTACACATCATCACATCACGATTGGCAACAAATCAGATACTCATGGATTACAGTCTGACTAATGCTGACAGACATCTACTTAAACATCATGTTTAAGTGAAGTGAGTGAAATATTCAGGAAATGCTGTTTCTTGTGTATATTGTTACCTGGAGAGTCCTAATTCAGGGTCACCTACCTGTATGTGGTTCAATGGAGAAGTAAGGCTGTCCTTCCAAAATGCTGTAAACCAGTTTTGCACTGTTTCCATAAACTGGATCATCTGCATCCGTGGCCGTTACTTTAGTAACAAAGGTACCTAGTTTAAAAGAATATTTAATTAACATTTCAGTTCTTGCCAGAGATTTGTATGTTTCTTTGTGAAAAAAAATCAATTTGTTTAAATCTATACAGAAATTCATGAGGGGAGAGATGTTAGTAAAATGAAAAAGTAATCAGTTATGATTTAAAACATTATTTAGAGAGCACAGACAAAACATTATGCTTTGAGAAGAAATATGCCACCAGCCTAATGTTCTAGATAAAGAAAAACCTTTTTAGTAGCTGTATTATTTAAGGTTCCTTTATAGAATGCATTTTAAAGTTACCTGTTAGATCTATGCAGACTTCAAGCATTTGCAAAGGGAATCATATCAAAGGGATATGAAATACAAGGTTAATAATACAATATAATATGTTGCACTTAAGTTTTAAAAAAGCACATTTGAAAGAACCTTGCCAACTTACAGTGACTGCATAGAAAAGTAATAATATAAAGGATTTTTCTCTCTTTTTCTTTGGCTTCCAGCTACAATAATGGTTTGATGTGGCCAAAGTCAAGGCATTATCTCTCGTCTCTGAAATGACTCCCCATCACTGAGGGGATCCACTGCCCAGCTGCCATTGTACCTTCACTGGGCTGTCCAGAAAAGAAAATAAACAAAGACATGACAAGAAATTGTTCATTTTCCTTCTCAGACCACACTCTGGCTTCTGATTGTGTAGAAAGCCACATCAAATCAAACTCAAGTGTGCTTCATGGTTTTGTTGCAGCGACTTCTTTTGAATGACTTTAAAAAAATAACGATGACACTAATTAAGCTAATTCATATGCAAAAAAGACAATATCTAGCGAGGAAGAGAAAGAGAGAATGAGGCAGTGTTTGAGGGCTGAATTATGCTTCTTGTGAGCTGAGATATGCTTGGCAAGGGAAAGAATAACAGCATCCACCAAGATGTGCCCTCTCTCTGGGCTTGCTGGCATTGCTAGAAATGATGGCTCACTCCTGCTCCTTGTCCCTTTGTCCTGCTGAACCCAGATTATGCCTGACTCCTGTTTGGGAACACTAAATGCAGGGTCTCCCTTTGCTCTCTCCATCCCTTTTGCTCCCCTTTACTGCCCCATATGGGGAGATTCTTAGTGGCCAAGTTTTGTGCAATTCTGTTTATGACATTTTATGCAAATTACATAGGGGGCTTACATACATTTGCATGTTTGTAATTTACATATATCTACCCTCTTCAGTGTCTACACCTTAACTCAGGCAGTGGCAGGGGTAGAAAATGGAGCTGCAAAAAATATTGGCAGCTGGGGCTAGGATATGGTGCAACCAGGAGCGGGCGCTGGGTGTTTGATGGCTATCTGGCAGGCTAGCTTAATGGGGGTATTTGCGAGGGAAAGTGGTGGCTGGATATAGGGACGAGTTCAGGGGAAAATGATGATTCCCTGGGAAATAGCCGGGTTGCCTGGGGTAAATGGAGATGCATGGGTGGGTCCCAGAGAATATGGGAGTGTTGTGATGCCTGGAGTTGCTGGGGATGGATGAGCATGGAGGGGAGGGGGATGTAGGATGAGGGTGACCCTGGTGCAGCTTACTGGAAGTGAAGGAGCTTGTGGCCTGCCTTGAGTCTCTTGCCTTGTGCCTGCGCTGAATCCCCCACAACCTCTTACTATTGCTCAATCCAACAAGGTGGGCACCACTAGGAAAAATAGAGCGGCTGCTTGCTCAGCAGGCTCCCCTGGGGCCCTGGCACAGGGCACTCCCCTCCAGCACCCCCCGTCCCACTGTAGGTTGGATCAAAATGCACACACCCCTTCTTGGGGTCTGATTTATGATGTCATTCTACAAAGTGTAACTCACTTTTTTCATTGCCCCAGATCACCCCGCACTGGGTCCAAATGAGAATCCTGGCCAGCTCTCGTCCCAGTGCATGAGACCTTCTGCAGTTCCCATCCTGTTGTGCTTCAAATGGTCACTCCCTTGGGACAAGAGTCTGCAGCTCTCCTCCTGGAGCTAGGTTTAGGGCCTTAGACCACTTCTCCCTCACTAGCCCATTTTCTCCAATCAGTTCTCAAAGAGTTCAGCAGGCCAGCTTTCTCTGGTTAGCGTCTGCCCTGGTGCTCTTCTCCCAGCTCTTCCCCAACTGGATGGGTGAGAAGAGCCTTGCCCCACCCTCTTTGCAATGTTCCTGGCCCCAGTCACAGAATTTCCCACCACTACCCTGAGGAAGGCAGACTACCTCGTGACAGGCCCCATCAGGCACCACCACAGGCAAATGCCTGCAGCTTTCCCAAAGCTCAACTGTTTGCACAGGAATCCATCTGATCTGTGGCAATGCATGACATGGCAGAGAAATACAGAAGTGTAAAAATGTATTACATGACACTTGGCAGCCATAGGAGGGAGAACTTTATCTGACCTATGTTATATAGGAAGTCAGCTAATCACAGTGGTCCCTTCTGGCCTTGGAATCTACGAGCAATTATTCCTCATTGAAATATCATTTCCTATGAAGGAACAACACCATTTTCCTGAACCCTTTTGCCCCAAACAAAACCAACCAACAAACCAAACAATCACATTTGGACCCAGTGTTCCATATGATAATTATTTACTGAATTTGGCAATCGCTATCCCCATGTGGTTAAACTCCTGTAGCATAACACCCCCCTCCCTCCCATGGAAGAAGAATGGATGACAATGACATGGGGAAAGGCAGACATGGGGGACACACAGAGCCCCTGGAATGTGGTGGAGGAAGAAATGGGAAGCACAAATGATAAAAAAGTGGGGAAAGGCAGGGAGAAGGGGCATGAGAGGGCCCACAGAATCCCTAGCCTGGGAAGAGAGTCATGGCCCTGTCTGGTGGGGAGGGAAGAATGGGGAACATGGGTGCAGAGTCGTCCCTTGGGTACAGCAAATTGGGGCAACCACTCCGGACCCTGTGCTTTGGGGGGCCCCACAGGCCGGTGCGATTGGCTGGCATGTCCCAGAAATTATGGGTCAGTCCCAAAAGTGATGGATACGTCACTTCCGCCCCAAACCCCGCACCCACTGAGGAACAGCCCTGCATGGGTGAAAGGGTAATGGGAGGTACCCAAAGCCCCTAGCATGGGAGGGGTTGCGAGGAGAGTTGCATGTTATCCCTGAAATAGAGGGGGATGGGAGAGTGGCAAATGGAGCTTGTGTAAGGGGCTACGGGGAATGGGGTAGAGGAATGCAAGGATCCCCTGGTGTGTTCAGGGAATTCAGTTTACAAAGGCAATGATGTGTGTAACCCTCTAGTTATTTTAATCGAGAATCATTTCATATATTTAAAAGTGATATTGGCTTTCTTTTATAGTTCAAACGCTAGCTATAATTTACCCAGTGCTTATCAGCTTTGCCATTTTGAAGGATAGGGAGTCTTGCAAGCTTGTCTGATCTACTTCTGCCCTCTTGCACAGTCCTGGCCACAGCCCCACCCTCCCAATAGGTTACATTCTGCAGCTGCTCCCCCCTGGCTGACAACTGAGAGAGTGAGAGAGAGATCAATGCACACCCCAATTGTATTCAGGCTAAAATAGCAGAAAAGATATTTTCAGTTTCTAGGGGCGTGGCAGAAGCTGCAAAATGTAACCTGCTTGCTAGGTCAGTAGGGATGTGGTCAGACTCTTAGAGGATGTGGCTAGGGCAGGGATAAGATGAAGCTCATTCAGAAAGCAGTTGGAACTTTCACAGGTGCTTCTGACCTCGTGGTTGTTCCTTTTGACTATTTCTTTAAAATAGTTTTTCTATTGCTCATTTAGGAATATTTGGCATGTCAAGTCTGTTTTTTCCTTTTTCAGCTGAGGATCCTTTTTCAGGGATCTTAGAAATATTTGTTCTGAGCTCTCACACCTTACTTGGAAGGTGCACATGTTAAATCTTTTACAAAGGCAGCCTTTGCCCCAAGTGATCATTAGGTAGTGGAGTTAAGTATGTCATAACAAAAACAATCCATCCAGTTGCAAAATTGCTTCCCTACTCTGTTGATCAGCCTCCAGCCTCCTTTCTCTTGTGATATCATAATTCTCCAATCACCAGCTAGACCTATATTTCTTAAATAAAAAAGTAAAACAATAAATAAAAACAAGCCATTTTCTCATAGCCCTTATTTATACATCATAAAGAAATAAAAAAGGTCATTCGCCTATTTGATTTTCTTTGCACATGATTTTAAAGTCAATATCTTTTTACCTAATAAAACTAATACAACTAATGGCAGGATTGGAAAGGCAGAATATTTTCCAGTCACACGATCTATTCTCTACTCCATACCTCATATTTCCTGAGCCACATCTCAAGGGTTACCACTTCCTTTTAGTTCCATGATGACCTCTGTTCGATAGAAATGTGGTGGCCCATCCCCAACATTTTTATTGTTGAAAATGATTTACACAAATTGTTATATACACTAATAGAGTGAATCACACAGCAGTTAGTGTCCCTCGTTTCGGATCCTTGTCTCACATTGCATCCTATATCTGGGCCTTGGCAGTTGTGAGGCATGCCACACCCATACATATAGCTCAAATTGACACTAATTGGAGATACATGTGCTTACCAAAGCAAATCTTGTCCCATCTATGGTTGTGGAGGACTCCCTTCCTCAGAACTGGGACAGGCAGATGTTAGGATCCTAGCAGAACTCACAAGCCACCGACTCTACCTTCCTCCACACCCCATATGTTATGGAGCCCAACTCCATGTGGTTTCCTTCCACGCAAACATGAAGGCAGGACTATGAAATTCACCCGCCCCCACAGTTGGGGAAGTGCTACAAGCACACGGGGTTACTACTGCTCTGTGCTGTGGAATCCACAGAGCTCTCCCCACTCAGGTCTCAGCAGAATTCTCCAGGTCTCAGACTAGAAACTTAGACTATGAACTTTGCAATAGGATTTGCTCCGCAATTGGCAGGCAGTTACATGCTAAATATACCTAAATATTGCTATATACATGTACAATGGATGCCTTTGTGTATGTTTTTTCCCTTTAAAAAACCCTAGCACCACGTTGAGAAAATGGCAAGGTTGCATGGCTAAGCACTCCATGTTTGTCATTTGAAAATTAGTGTCCCAGAATCTATCCAGAAAACAAAAGACCAGGATTTTCCATTAGTGTTTAATTTTGACTGCATTTGGCACATTTGTTCCTTTGTCAATGTTACAACAAACTCATTTAGCTAGAGACTATAAATTTGACATGGTGCCATTTTCACAAGAAAGCCACTGTTATAGTCCAACTTGCTGTTGTCCTAATTATCATAATATAGCAGTTTTATATAATCTAGTCCAACAACATAATCACTGTTTCTCCTTTTTGTGTTCATACCTAATACCGCTGTATGTAATACAAAAACATTTTTAGATAGATGTGTGGGCAAATATTAGTATGTTAATTTTAAAACTTTCTGCGTCTTTCCTGAGACACATTTCTGCAATGCTAATGACACTGTGATTAAATGTGGACTGCAAAGAGGTTCGACAGATTTTAATTAATGAACACTTCTAATGTGATTTAACTGTTAACCATGGCTGATTGTTTCGCTCTGTTAGTGTCAGGTTTCATAGGTTCCCGTTGCCACATGCTAACAACCAGAGACACTGTTAATAATAAAAGTATTTTTATACGGCTAGGTAAGGAGGCTTCTGTTTGCTGACAAACTAAGATTAAAAGCCTCCATAAAAATAAGATGTGTGTGCTCGGGTAGTGTTGTTCTATTGTTTTGGCTACGCTTTTTATGTGCAAGTCAAGGTGCAGATTCTGCACATTAGTCAGAAAGAAAAATGCACACACTGCCATGGGGAGTAAGAAAGCAAAGATTTTGGTGTGGCAGTGAAATGTGTGTATTGGAAAAAAATAAAACTTGTATGTCCTGGAGGATTGAACAAATAGCATCTGAAATTTACATGAATCCATATTCAATGAAGCAACCATTTTGTTGAAAGATTGTAATGGCTAGGGAAATAAAAAAATGTGACCATATTGTAGTCTAGTGGGACTGTGCTTTCTTGATTTCTCTGGGACTTAAAAAAAAAAACAACCCAAACCAAAACATCCTGTGTAGTTTTTCCTCTCCCCAAATCGGGCAGGCTGAAATCTCCAGCTGATTAGGAGATCCAATCACCATTCTAGCTGAGCATTAACAGTATACTTGCATAAAGAAAGTACTTGCCACTATTTACCAACAGATATGTTTTCTATGAGATTCACTATGCTTAAATATCTGCAGCTAGAATTTTAGTCTGGCTGATGATGGCTGTGTAGTCAACGATGGTCAAAACAACATGCTGTTTGTATTCACGAGGTCAGATAAGCGGTCGTTCCCAAATAAACCCTTTGCCTGATTGTCCTTCTTTTCTATAATCTCACAGATAGCATGACAGTTGTTGTCATGGTAACTATTTTTTATTGAATAACACTGCAATAATCTCATAAAAACCTGTATAACTTCTTGACATGTAAATTATTGCTGCCTTGAAGCTGAAGGAATTTACTCTTCTTTTTTTCTCCTTGAAATTTTTAATGTGCCACCATGAATGCAGTATGTTTAATTCATATATGTAAACTTCCTTATTTTTACTATACTTTGAATTCATGCTAAATGGAATTGTGTGTCCAACAATTTACAGCAAAGGACTAGAAATCAGGACTCCCGAGTTCCATTCATTGTGCTGTTCATACCCTTACTGCTTATATGCACAACACCTCTCTGCATCTCAGTTTCCCTGTCTGTGAAATGGGTAAAAAATACTTGCAATGTAAAGAAACTCAGTTAATTAATGTTTGATTTGTTTGTAAGTTCTCAGATATAAGGAATGTTAAATGCAATGTATTGTTAGTATTAAGGAAATATCCTAAACTGAGAAAAGCCAGATGGGTGAAACATACAGAAGTGCACACAGACCACCTGCCATGAGGGAAAATGGAGGGCCCTGGTATGAGGGAAGAAGAGAATGCGGGCACACACAGCCTCTGTCACAGGGAGAATAGAGGACTCTGAAAGGAGGGGAAGAGGGAATGGAGACACACAGAATCCTCGTTGGGGGATATTGGGGAACACAGGAATAGGGGAAGGGGATACCCTAAGCCCCTGACATGGGGTGAAGGTAAGAATAGGGCACATACAGAGTCTTTGCCATTGGAGTGAAGGGGGGACCTGGAATGGAGGGAGGGGGGAAACAGGGGCACACAGAACACTGGTAGGGTCAGATTGAGAACCCTGGTATCAGAGGAAGGGAGAAATTGGGGGCACAAAGAACCCCTGACAGGGGAGAGACTGGGGATGTTTCTGAAATAGAAGGGGTGGGAAGGTAGCTCACAGGGAGCATGTGGAGTGGAATAGAGGAACATACAAAGCCCCTGGTGTGTGCAATAACTTCTGCCTACAGAAGCTATGAAGCAGGTGACCACCTAATTATTTATTATTTGTTTTTCCATAGAGCCTAGAGGCCCTAGTTCTGGACCAGGACCTAATGCTGCCAGGCGCAGTACAAATAGAACAAAAAGATGGTCCCTGCACCAAGTAGCTTACATTCTAAATACAAGAAGAAAGACAACAGATGGACACAGACAGTACAGAGGAGCACAAGGAAACAAGGAGACAGTATTGGTCAGGATAATAGGCTGTGGTTTCAGCACACCAGTGGCCTAACCATTTTTTCTCTTTTTTTGTAAGCAAAGAATTGTAAAGAATGATTTGAAGAAGGATAATGAGGGAGCTTTGTGGGTATTTACAGGAAACTCCACCAAGCATGAGGGACAGCCTGGGAGAAAAACACCAAGATAGTTGTTAGAAAAATTTAAAAATGAAGGATGCATCGGCCCAATTGAAAGTGGGGGTTGCCATCTCAAAAGCAAGTAAGAGATGACAGGTAGGGTAGGGGCTGACTGTGAAAGGTCCTAGAAAGAGAATACAAGCAGCTAAGGTGTTTATACTAATACTGTGTGCAGAATCTTGCACCAAGCTACCCCTAGAGAGGGGGAATCAAAAGAGAGTTTGTTTATTCTTCTTTGCCACCAAGAGACAAATCAGATACAGATGATGGCTTTATAAATACCTTGCTCAAGAGATGAAGAGGAGGCATAATTCAGTTGCCTATAAGGAGGTAAAACTAGGGGAATAACATGCCAGAGGGAAGGGGTGATCTACCTCACAACAATATCTAACAGTATGTGGAATAGTACCTCAAGGGAAATAGCAGAAGCCTTTTCACTTGAGATATTTCACACTACTGCATGAAGCATTAGATAGTGTATTGTAAGGAAAACCCCTATATTGACAGGAAGATGAAGTAATGAGCATGAGGTTTTTTGCAGCTGTAATTTGGTGGCACTATTATGCTTTTTATATTTGTTTGATAAGAATAAGGTAGAGAATATGAAACATATCCATTTCAGAATATCTGCTTCGTCCAAAATATATTGTGTATGTATGGGCACATGTATATTATATACATTGTACAAGTACATTGTATACCTACCCACACTATATATATATATATATATGGTGGAAGAAGCAGACATTCTGAAACTGGTATGTTTCATATTCATTAATTTTTATAGCAAAATTGAAATATACAGGTGACAAAGGTGTAAAATTTTAACAGTGAGTAATTAACCATTTGGACAACTTATCAGGGTGACAGACAATTTTTAAAATCAAGATTGGATTTTTTTCCCTAGAAGATATGGTCTAGGAATTATTTGGGGGAAGTTCTATGGCCTGTGCTATACAGGGTGTCAGACTTGGTCACAATTGGCCATTATGGCCTTGAAATTTATAAAAACTATTAAACTATTGCTCTTGGTTTTTGATAGTATGTGTGAAATTTCGTATTATTATTAATATTATTTACCATCTGTACTGCAGAAGCACCTAAAAACCTGTGATATCAGAATTCCCTTGTACTAGGAGCTTTACAAACCTATAGAAAATGACAGAACCTGTCCCAAACAACTTACAAATTAAAAACAAACAAACACTTTTATTGCTAACATTTTTTAAAAATGGTCTTATCATGGAAACTCAAGAGAGTCATAAGAGCAGCTGCATGGACATCACCATAAGTTATTCTGATAAACCCTAGCTTCATGGTTTCTTTAAAGTAAATGAAAGGAATACAAATGTTGGGCCAAATTCTTTTCAAACTGCATCAGCAGAATTTTGCTGCTCAGAGGTCCTGATCTCAAAGTAGTCATGCCAGATTTACACCAGTATAGCAGAGTAGAATTTGGATTTCTGTTTCCAAATGTTCAATGTAATTTATTTTAATATACTTGAAGTGTACATAGTTTAGAAAGCTAATGACACTGGAAGAAATGTTAATAGAATGAACAAAACCTGAATGAGTCAAAAACTTTCTTTGAACAATTAAATACCCCGGAAAACACACTGCAACAAAGCAATGTTTTCAGACTGCTCATCTGTCATTCTAATGAGCCTTTATAATGTGAAGCAAATGGAAAATACATATATTGTCTGGAAAAGTGTAACTAAGAATCCGGAAGGTGCTTGCTATGCATAGAAGAAAACTGTCTTCTGCACAGCACATAGACAATAGAGCAAGCTGGCAGCCTTCAGCATTTTACAACTGTATAATGAGGAGCATTGGAAGCAGGGTTGTGAAATCTAATAAGCTGCATATTTTACCATTTCATGTGCATAAACTAATTGTTTTAGAATTGTGATGCTTCCTTCCTAGAGTGGTGATTTTAAGAAAAGTAAAATGTTTCATACTGAGATAGATAAAGCTCTCTCTTTGGAAATTGTCCTCATTGATGTTACCTACTGTTTGGATTGGACTCCTGTGAAAGTAATAAGAAGGGACATCGTCTTTTTAGTTTTAAGGTTGGCAGTTCTCTCCGACTGCAACTTATAAGATGATGCCATTAAAAAGCCTGCATGTGCTGCTTTATAAATTCCCCAGAGTGACCATTTGTTAGCATTAGAATACAGTTTGTAGCATCATAGGCAGCAGCACTAGGGTTCACCATATTTTATGTTTCTCTTAAAAAGAACTCTGTTTTTTTTCCCTTTTAGATATAGCTGTTATTATAGAACATTAATAATATTTGTGAGGGAGGAAGAAAACATTTGCTCTATTGTTCAGGACTTTCTAAAAGATGGCATTTGTCTAATCAATTGACTATTTCATCAGCACTCGTACAAAACAAGGTGAATTGCCTATTTTATATAGAACTACTAAGGCATAGAAATTGCAAGGTCCCCAGGCAAAGAAAGTAAAATTGGACAATCACTACACAGTTATACTTCCATGAAGAGAAAAATTACTGTATTGTTTGTTGACTTACAAAGGAAGCTTCACGTAGGTGCAGTGTAGAAATTTATTTATTTATTAGATATACACACACACACTTACATGTATAAACAATAGTAAAAAAGTCCTTGCTGAGTGCACAAGGAATTCACCGATTTATAATTTTACATTATAAAAATAAGAGATTTTCTACAACCTTGCAGTTTCAATTTGGTGTTTTCTTTGTGTGTGCATGTGCATGTGCCCGTGCGTGCGTGTGTGTGTGTGTCTTTTACAAAGGCTGATAACGCCAGCAAATATGAGCCAGGTTGCAGGAGCAGATTCAGAACTCTTGCTCCCTCAGGCCAGCAGAGAGCAAACATATGGCAGCAGAGACCATTGGCCTCCAGGGAAAGGGTACCGTCAAATCATCCAGCCAGCAGTCCTCTACAGGCTGATTCATGAGAAAGTAGCATTGACATCAGCTCCACAGGCAACAGCTCATGTGTATTCACAGAGAAACATGAAGTGTTGCAGATTCAGCAGTTAAACAAAGGCAGAGGTACCGATTCCTAAAGAAAATAATAATATTAAAATAAACTTGGACTGAGGCACAAAGATTGGATTCTGAATTGAGTCTGAATCTGACTTCTCCAAATTTCAAATGTGTCAATTACAGAATGACCTGAGTTGTAAAATGTGTATCTACTTCTGAATTAAAGGCTGGTCTTCCACAAAGTTTGGGGAGGAGGAAGTTCTGAGGTCTATCACCAATGAGTTAAAAAAAGTAGCAGGTAGAATTAAATTACATTAATATAAGCTTCTGTGAGAATATTATCACACAATGAGATTATTTTTCTGATACAAGACAAACTTTGGATGTGGTGCCTCGTGACTAGAATTTGTCAAAACTTTCCAAAATTTGAAAACACAAAATATAGTCAGGTCTCTTGTCGTGTGGTGCTTATCAGTGTCTCAATATTTGGGCAGTAATGTAGATTGACTTACTACCTCTCATCTGTGTCTTCTCCAAATAAGCTCTGGCCATGCATCAGTGCCTAGTGCCACAAGCAGAGGTGTTTGAAAAATTAGATGGAATTTTTGCAAACATTTCGGTCACAAATTTTGACCGCCTTTCGGTCAAAATTTGACATTTGGAAAAATGTTGAAAAAACTTTGTGAAGAGTGAACTTAGAATTGCTAAACACAGGTATTTGTACCAGAAATGTGAATTAAGGATATGTCTACGCTGCAATCAGAGGAGTGATTGCAGCAGATGTCGACAAAACCGAGCTAGCTTTAATCTAGCTAAAATGAGTACCAACAGCAGCGAAGCTGTCGCCGCATGGGCTGTACAAGCTTGCCAGGGACATGTACAAGGTTGCTTAGGTGACTAGTCTGCACTGAAGTCTGTGTTGCTGCAGTTTCACTGACATTGGTATTTGTGCTAGCTAGATTAAAGCTAACTCACGTATGTTTACATGTCCTGCAACCACACCTGCAACTGCAAAGTAGAGATACCTGAAAAGTTATGTTCACACAGTCCAGAATAAAAACAATATCATGTGACCTAGGCATGCAAAAACAACTAACACACACAGCTCAACTTCAAATGCAGAATACTGGCAACAAACTGCCTGTGATTGATCTAGAGACAAGAATCTCTGCAGAAATTATTCTGGGCACAGATTCTGATAGGCCTGTACATAGGGGCACAGAATCAGGAAAGAACACAAGCAGCCCTGCCAACAATGCAGTCTCTGTGCAGAAGTGCATATTGCCTCAAAGAGTGTGTGGCTGAGCCCCTCCCCCAGCCTGCGGGGAAGGACCAGTATGCAGGGAGAAGTAGGCAGCACCCAATGGGAAGATGTAGCAGCAGCATTCCAAGGAACTCTGGGAGGCAATTTCTCCTCCAACTCCTGCAAGTGTAGTGTGGCTCTGCTCTGACCCCTTATTCTAGTGTGTAGGCAGTTTGCACAGTGTACCCTCCTCGAAGGACAAATACATCCGAGAGACTGCAGACCATACGCAGACAGGAAGAGAGGCAACTTTTCCCTAATAAATCATTATAAATCATTCACCCAGTTCTTTGCATAGTTAATTTAGGGCTCAATTCTGCACCCATTTATATCAGTGAGAGTTTTCGCATTGACTGAGATCAAGACTAAGGGCTTGTCTAGACTTGGCAGTGCAGCTTTAGCACTTCAGCGAAGACACTACCTACATGGATGGGGCACTCTTTTCAGCATAGGTAATCCACCTCTTTGAGAGGTGGTAGCTTGGTCGACAGGAGAATTCTTCCCTTGACCTAATGCTGTTTACACTGGAGTTTAGGTCAGTTTAATTGCATTGCTCAGGGGTGTGGATTTTTCACACTCCTGAATGACATAGTTATACTGACCTAATTTCCTAGTGTAGACCAGGCCTAAGGGCATGATACTGCAAATACCAGCAGCGTTAGCTACTTTGAGGCATGCCCTTGATTGCAGCAGCTCTCTTTGAAGTTAGTGGGACTACTTGCAGTAGTTTGCTGTATATTCTCTAGTCAAAATGTTGGTAGGACTACTCCCTCAGATAATAACCTCCTTGGAAACAGTGACACGACTTTCTATATACACAATGCCAAGCATACTTCAGCCATTTAGCAAACAATTTTTTTTAAATTGCCAATTCGGATGCTGATTGAAACCAAGATGCAAAACCAAAGGTGAAAAAAAAATTACAAAGTTTAAAAAAAAAGAGGTGATCAATAGTTACCTCCCTCCTCCCCCTGCAAAAAAAACCAAAAAACAAAAAAAACAAAAAAAAAACCTTAATAAAAGTTAAAATTTTGGTCAAGAATGTGTTTTTTTCCCCTTCTGTATCCTAACTGATTCTCTCACGCTTATTATTGCCTATCTACCTTTCATTCTCATAAGCTCCATTGAGGTCATTCACAATGTACATGAAAGATACATATAATTTCCATGTCTGAAAAAAAAATCCCTTATTTAAATGGCTCCTCGGTGCCAGAGTTCAAGAAGTTGATTATGCACAAGATGAACAAGTAGTGGAACAAGAGAAAGTGATGATATACATTTTCTAACAGCTGTTACATTGTAGCCATATTTTACAACATCTGCTATTTTTTTTCCCCCTGATCTTTTGCACTACCTTGGAGTTTACCCTTTGGGCTAATTTGTAGTTGACCCTAGTAATACAGTCCTTTTAGTCAACATTTTTGTGACAGACTATCATTGATTTAACAGTCATGCACAGTGTCTTAAAAATCAATATATACGGGGGGAGAGGGGAGCGAAGAGCAAGAGAGTGTGGTGGGACTTGATAATATTACATCTTGGGTTTTTATCACAACTTTACAATTTACCAAGTTACTCCATCATTATTTATACCAGACTTGGGATGTTGATGACATACAGCAGATTTTGTCCCTTTTGGCAAACAATATGTAACTGGAGTAGAATTAATACCTTTGGGAGAAAGGGAAACACACTTTTTATATGTGTGTTTATGTGAAATATGTCTGTTTTGTATATGTGAAATAACAGATGGCCAAATTAATTGGAATTACTCCTGATATACAGTAGTGCAACTGGGGCCAGATTTTGGCCCATAGAATGCAGATATATTCAGATTAAAACTGCAATAATAGCAAATACTAACCTGAAAATCCAATTTCTTTTCCAAGAACGAAATCTTTGATGTTTAGAAACATCATAATAAAGAGAAGTTGAATTATTCTAAAATAATTCACCCACTCAATTTTTTGACGCATTGCAGGTGCAATTTATTTTTAGTGCACTGCCATGCTGCATCACACCATGTACTGTGTTTTATTTTGACAAGTGATGGGGAACTTTCGAATAGTTGGAGGTTTAGGTCAGATAATCCATGAAACATTTGGATGTTTGTCTGAAATTAGTCAAAAATTGTGAATATTCACTTTTCCAATCTTCCTCTTTCTTCTGTCTCACCTTCTTCCCTGCACCAGCACATCTGTCATTCTATTCAATGCATCTTTCTAGTCTCCTGAACCTCTGCTGCTGACCACTAGCAGAACCATAGACCTCTAAGCACCCTTTGCTCAAAACAGAACTATGGAGTCTACCTCGCTGTTCCTTCCCTGAATACCACCACAGAACTGACAACATTTGAAGACCACATCCATAACAGGGCACATTATCAGACCTGCAGCAACCTAACCAAAAGTAAGGAATCTGTGAACAGTTGAGGAGAAGGAAGCACAGAAGGGAGACTTATCCAGGCATTTTCAAAGATACACTATGGGATCAGTTCAGTTTGACCTGGTTCTTCTAATGTTTTTTTTAAGCTGGCTCACTCATCTGTATATTATGACATCATTATTGGCTGTTACACAAAGGATGCAAGTTCAGGAACAAGTTTAAAAACAAGTGAACCACTGGGTACTCCACCTTTCTTCCCCATACTTATCTGGATCTCTTTCTAGGGGGTTCTCACCTGGTCCTCTTCCAAAATGTGTCCCTTTAGGTCTCATGATGCTTAA
Organism: Chrysemys picta bellii; assembly: GCF_011386835.1. Classification (NCBI taxonomy): domain Eukaryota; kingdom Metazoa; phylum Chordata; order Testudines; family Emydidae; genus Chrysemys; species Chrysemys picta. Next base: position 30,390,683 of record NC_088804.1, on the reverse strand, counting down.
ACATATTTGTACAGATTGCAGCTTAAATGCCTTCGAAAGCAAGTTATTTCCTACTTCCCAAGTGCACTTCTGTGAGCAGCCCTGCTAACATATGCTGCTACACAGGAGACAGGCATTCAGATTTGACTTCCTCCCTCCTTCTCAACCCTGGGCTCCTCAGGAGATCAGAGCAGTATTAAAACTGTACAGAACATTCAGTCTCACCAAAGAGGGAGGGGGACTGAGATGGACTAGAAGAATGATTATTGTGACAGAGCTGAAAGGAAGGAAACTGAGGGTTGAGGTAAGGGTGAATTGTGTGTGCTCCTCAGGGCTTTTTCTGGAGCATGAAGCCCACTCCTTCCTCAGAAAAAAGAGAATGATTTCAAATTATCCCTGAATACTGTGACTGTGCACACCATTCAGTGTGTGTTCGTGCGGATGCAAGAGTATGCAGTCAAGACGGCTAAAAAGTCAGCATCATTCCTGCAAGAAATAACGCTGGAATAGAGATTGCCTTGGCACCATTTGCTGGAGGAAGATCCTGCAAACAGTCTTTGCAGGGAATCAGGATTTTCCAGCAACAGTCATATACAACATGTGGCGTATGTTCATACTGATTACATATGTAAATGCATGTATACATGTGGAGTACATGCTGTCTAGAGAGGGTTTGCACCTGAAAAGCTACAGCTTCCCCAAAAACATGATATAGTATCCATGTTGTAGATATACATATACAAGAGTGCATGTCAACTGTACTATCCACGTACTTATTCATACAGTTAGCACCTTGGGACACTGTTTTGTACAGTGCCCACCACATTGCTGTCAAACAAGAAATTATAACATGCAACAGTATAGGCTATATCAGCTGCATATATTATGTTTGAAAAGCTACACTATGTCAGAATCTCAATGAAAGAGGGATGTGTTAGTTTTGGAATGCTAGAGAAATTAATGTGTATTCATTTATATCTTGTATATTACGTTTTCCAGCTATCCAGAAATGAAATGACTTGTATAGTATTTTCATTGCATAAGCACTACACATACCATATGAGTTCCTCTCCAGTCTCACACACACCAGTCCCAAGTTTTCCACACTTACTATCTGGGCACCCTAAGAAAACCCTGCCTTAATGAAGACTGTGTTAGTGGAAAGTATCACACAGTTGAAATAGAAAAGCATTGGTGGGTGGAGTTCTCTTAAAAGGGGAATGAAGTGGATAACGGAAGCAAAATACTGAGAGCACAGAAAAAAAAAACCCTCTAACTCTGGCAGAAGAAGTCAATCTTTCCCCTACATATTGATAGATGACGGAAACTGACTTTAAAATAAACATGACAATACCTAAAAAAAGTTAAAATAATTTATATTTAATATAGCCATTGATATAGCTTCTAGTTGGTTAGAAGGAGGGAGAATAGCCAAAGAACTCACAGTAAAATTGGTAAAACAGCAATATTCTCGCCTTCAAAATGTCAGCCTTGACTTTTACTCATATTACAGGTTAACAGGAAGAACTGCATATGCTGCATTGATTTTATAGTTATTCATCATACACATAGTTCAGTGAGATACATGCTCTGTGTCCAGGAGTGGCAGCTCAGAATTAGCGTTTGTATTTGCTGTTGGTGCTTTTTTGGAGTAATAGGTTGAAAATAAAGTACATCAGATGGAATGCTACATAAAGAAAAAATATAAGGTGTAGGGATATTTAGACACATACGCTGTCCTCCTGTCTGCTTCATTCAATAACATTGGAGTGCAAAAATCATACTGTAATTCTTCTTTTGAGATGACTTATGACTTGTTTTCACCTTGGTTGTTGTTTTTCTTATTAAGGGTTTGAATATTAACTATAGCATTTGAAAATAAAATGTTTATGGGCCATGTTGTACCAAACCAGGGGTCGGCAACATTCGACACGTGGCTCGCCAGGGTAAGCACCCTAGCGGGCCAGGCCAGTTTATTTACCTGCTGAACGGCAGGTTCGTCCGATTGCGGCCCCCACTCGCTGTGGTTCACCGTCCCGGGCCAATGGGGGCGGCGAGAAGCGGCGCGGGCCGAGAGATGTGCTTCCCGCCGCCCCCATTGGCCCGGGATGGCGAACCGCGGCGAGTAGGGGCCGCGATCGGCTGAACCTGCCACGTCAGCAGGTAAATAAACTGGCCCGGCCCACCAGGGTGCTTACCCTGGCAAGCCGTGTGCCGAATGTTGCCGACCCCTGTACCAGACAGAAGAGGCACAGGCCTGGTAGGTTCAGGGGCAGAGCTGACCCACCTCAATGGGAATTTCAGGAGCAATTGTGCTTCCCTGTGCTTCTAGCACACATGGGGAATAAGACACTGTACCATCCCTACTCTATCTTCATTGATAACTCTCTTCTCCTTCATGTCTCCAAGGTTAACATTCTTGATACCAATGTTTGTCTCATCTCCTATACCCCCCATATATAATCTTTTGCAAAGTCCTATCACATCTTCTTTAACATCCCCCCAAAACATCCTTTTTTCATTATCCCATCTGCTAAAACTCTTGTCCATATCCTGGCCACCTTTTGCTTTGATTACTGTAGACTTCTACTGTCCAGATTTCTTGCCTCTCACCTTTCCCTCCTCAAGTCTGTCCAAAACTCACTGCTGATTTCATTTACCACTCCTGTCATTCTCACCACATGCTCTTTTCTCTTGCCATTAATGATATGTCCTTTCCATATCACTAGTTTCATTTGTATCTAATCCCATACTCATTCCATATGCTTTTCCCATCCTTTCACTTTACTGCTCCTTCATTGCCTTTCTCATTCTCAGTTTCTTCCCTTCCTCTGCTCTTATCCACCATCTCTTTCCTCCTCAGTTGCCTCATTAAAGATCATCTCTTTCAACAAAGCCTGCTCCTTCTCATCAGTAACCCCTATGTTTTCCTCCACCTGATCTGCTACTCAGTGCCCTGTCTATGATTTGCCTTGTCTTACTTAGATTGAAGCATCCTTAAGCAGGAATCATGTGATGTCTTAATCTATGTTTCTAAAGTGCTGCATACCATTTTGGGCTATATAAATTATTCTTAATAATAGAATTAATGCTCAGAAAGCATTTTCTCTTAGCACACATCTTTGTATTTCCCTTCTAGTTTTTCCTTCGGAATGCCCAGTCAGTCCAGTTCATATAAGGATTAGCCTACAATTTCTTTCTTGCCCCCTCCCCCTTTTAATTTAATTAAGCCATTTTCTTGCCTAGATCTTGGCAAAAATATCATCTGAAACCAGGTCCACATTATGTTTGAGCTACTATACAATTAAAACAGCTTAGCATATTAAACATGTGTTTTGGTAAAGGCATTGACATTCAGGCTGAAAATGTATATACCAATTCCAGTAGAAGTGATTCAAAGCAACCAAGACATCAAATCTGGAGAAGAATTATAATTGACAAACCCTACCGTAACTATGCTAGTGCTACTGGGTCTGCTACAGTTAGATTTGAAAAGGTCCTCATACAACTCATTGTACTGAATTGCAGGAAGATGACAGTTCTAGCCCCATATATTGTCTGTGTGTATGTATGTTTCACTGCAATAGAACAGAATGCTGTTTCCAAACTCTTTGACAGGGCACTATTATGTTTGTAAAGAGGCTTGGCATGCCTTCAAGTGAGCGTCTATGTATATCTTGCCTTGACAGCCATAGAGTACAAGAATTGCTGAAAACCACATTACTTTCAGTTTAACATTGGTAAACCTTAGAAATCATTCTTTACTTTCTATGGCCCGATTCTGATGTCCTCACTCACACTGAGTGCTCTGCAATTAATCACATTGGTTTCAATGGGCCTCCTCTGAGAGTAAGATACTACATACTGAATTTCAATATATTCCTAGGTGTCTGTATCTTTCTACCTATATGTATAGGTATATGTCTAGACAGCTGCAGATATAGATATATAAAATAAAATGTGCACCAGAATTGCACAATGAAACAAACATATGCCCATCCAAGACACACACAAAAAAACATATGAAGAAATGAACACATTACCAATACAATCTATTAACAAGTACATTTTGCATATATTTTCTTATTTTCCTTTCCTTCAGCCACATTCACTCCCTTCATCTTCTTCTTCTTCTTCCCAGCTTTCTCTCTTTGCCCATTCTAATGCCCTCATTTTCAGATCATATGCCTAAGTGGTTAAGCCGACCATCAGTTTCCAGACATAACATCTTTCATTTTCATGTTTTTGGCTGATTATAGTTATACGTGGAGGAAAATAAATGAGTATGTGTCCACATATTGTAGTGCTACATCTGTGTACAAATACACACAAACAGATAATTAAACAACAAAATATCAATAGGATTAGAGTGGCATGTTGGAACAAATCTCGTTAAATCCTCCTCAATAACAACACTCCACAGCATCAGAAACAGACTATAAATTTGGGCCACAGAAGTATTATTGTGCAAAGAATGCCAATTGAATATAACTGATAGTCATTTTCTTATTACTGAGGGTCTCAACCTATTGTACTGCAGTTGAGCACTTTGGTCAAGAAGGGATTTAAAAAAATGAAATAGAAATGAAATAAATATTTTTCCATCATTGGTGTTCTGGGCTATTTTAAAGGCTGACTTTTCAAAGCTCTTTATATGTTTAGGTGTACATACCCACAATGGACATTTCTGGAACAGTGGCATGATATGGGCCATCAAGAAACTCTGGTGCATTGTCATTGATGTCTTGAACCTTAATAATGAATTCTGAAGGCGGTTCCAGAGGTTTGTTTGTATCCCCATCGACTGCTTGCGCTGTTAGCGTGTACTCTGCCTTTTCCTCACGGTCAAGTCTTTTCATAGCATGAATATCTCCAGTCTTGTCATTGATCACAAAGATTGTCCCAGCTCCATCTCCTGACAGGATATACTTGATTTTGCTGCTTCCAGGGTCCAAGTCTGTGTGTAGCTAAAATGACAAATAAGCATTTTAGTGATAAAACCCAGCATTTACTTTTCACATTGGTCTAGCCATGCATTTCTCGAGTTATTCTTTTGTACTTTAATCTTAGCTCCAGCGATCCATATCTCAGCTTGAATATGCAAGGAGAGTAAGGACTTGTATGCATACTAATCAAAATTGAATGTAATCATAGGCATAATTAGACTTTCTATTTAAAAAGCAGCTGTTTTATATATTTAAATCCCTATTTCTAAATGTAAATGTCTTCAGATCTATTATGAGCCAAAATGAACAAACACTAAATGTCCTTAACCAATTAGATCAAAGAGCAAATGAAGGATAAGCAATAATATATTTTTAAATCTAGCTACTTATTTTCATGCATTACTTCCTTTCAGCTTATTTTCAGAAAGTGATGGGTGTTTAAAAATGACTTAAACACATTTGGCAAGTTTCATCTGAGTTAATGTTTTTAATTGACAGCATTACCCAAAATCTTACAACTGCATTTTAACTCAGTTGTTGAACTGAACTAAAAAGACTCTTAAATCCTTATTCCCAAAGGGTTATTCATGAAAGAGTGTTTTGTGAAAGCAAGCTACCAGAAAAATGGAGAACGATTATTTTCCTTGGGCACACTTTTCTTCACAATTTCTTCCCATCAGAAAACTGATTTTTAAATTGTATTTAGTGCTTCAACAAAATGAGAAGATAAGATTAAAAAACCCTGAAATAATATAGAAAAAAATCCAAATTCAAGCAGCTCTTCTCGTATACTTTTCAGCTAAGTGCTTGAACCAAATCCCACTGGGGTGGGCTCTGGATCAACCCTAAAATGCCAGGTGAAATCAAATAATCAATTAATCTTCAAGTGTAAGATGTGCTTTTTATTATACCAAGTTTATTAATGTCAATATATATTGAAATGAATGAATATATTATTATAATTCATTTATAGTGATATTAAGCCCACTGGAAGATTACTTTAGTTTATGTACATATTTAACATTTTTTGAAAACATTTAGTAAGAGAAATTGTATAAAATATAATTTTAAAAGAGTATCATTTGCATTAAATATCTTGCACATCATCTTCACAAAAGATGTTTTGATAGAGGTTTGTATAACCTGGTAACCAGGAACAATCACCTAACTGATTTTGCTTTCACAATGGTCTTCATTAGAGGATAAAATGAGATGGAAAAAATTCTTACAGTATTTGCTGTCATCCTATCCTGTAATTGATGCACCTAAATGATCTTGCAGACACGTTCTTTCATAGATATTTTTTCAAGTTTGGATCAAATGTTGTTAAGTTAGCCCATACTCTTGCTTTGGGGGGAGGGATAGCTCAGTGGTTTGAGCATTGGCCTGCTAAACCCAGGGTTGTGAGTTTAATCCTTGAGGGGGCCACTTGGGGAATCTGGGGCAAAATCAGTATATGGTCCTGCTAGTGAAGGCAGGGGGCTGGACTTAATGACCTTTCAAGGTCCCTTCCAGTTCTAGGAGATGGGATATCTCCATTAATTATAGGTACTTGGGCTCCAGTAATGATGAGACAGTTTACATAACAATGTTGGAGCACCTTGTCTAGCATCATCTCTAGATGTTGCAATAAGCACAGCAGATAACCGCAGTCAAGTTTGGTCTTCTGGAGTTGGATTTAAGATTTATACAGTAGTTTGAATTTTGGACAATCAGTTTGAATCTTGGGAGGAGTTGGAGCTGGCATCTGTTATTTGACTTCCAAATAACTTAGTTGTCCCATGAAGATCTTCTGGGTGAAATCCTGGCTCCATTAACTCAATCTATCTCCACCCACCCTTCATCCCTTCTTTCTTCCTCCCTTCCATCTTCTCTGTTGCCCTGTCCTCCTCCAATCAAAACCCCACCTAAACCAAACAAAAACTACAAAACTAGCATGATGTTCACAAACCAACACTCTGTTTGTAGGTTCTCTCTCTTTCCCTTATCTTTGTCTGTCTTCTTAAGAGTGTAAACTCTTTCAGACAGGGAACAGTCTACTATTCTGTATTTGTACAGTGCCTAGCACAACAGAGGCTTGTTCCTGATTAGCCTGTAGTCACGGTTTTAATAAACACAACAAACAACTATGTTGATCTCAATAGCAAAATCCGCAGTGATGTCAAATGTGCCAGGATTTCATCCCTGTGTTTTGATGGGCAATCTACCATGCATTGATGATTTATGTCTTAGTATGGTAAGCCCTTAAAAATTATTAGATTTTTTTTTAAAGTAGAAAGAGGCTCATATCGAAACTTCAGATGCTGTGAATAGTCTGATTCTCCACCCTGCTATTAACCCAGGGGATGGCAGCGATTTTTTTGAGAAACTGCTTAGTTAAGAGTAACTAACCATTGAGAGAAGTATGTGCCATCAATAACCTCACAAGACCTGTCACCAAGGTAGATACTGAGTCTGTGCTAAAGAAGATGAAACATGGGAAGGCAATGGGACCATACAGTGTACCAATTGTGGCATTTAAAGCATTAGGCCTTGAGGGGGCATGATGATGATAAACTTCAACCATTTAGTCCCCCAAAATGAGCAGCAGAAGACCATGCTGGTATCTATCTTCAAGTGTGAAATGTATGGGAAGAGGAATTACAGACTCATAAGGTTAATGAGTTATACAATTAAATGGTTGGAAAGAATTATCAGGAAAAGAAGTTGTAAATGACTAAAGCATCAAATAAATGACAGTCAATTCGGGTTTATGGCAAGAGGGTAAACAATAGAATTACAGGGAGAATCATAATGAATAGCATTTTGTGTACACTGCGAGAAGGCTTATAACAGAGTTTCTAGAGAATTGATATGGTGGTCTATGGCCACGCAATCTACCAGAGACATATGTTCAGGCTATCATGGACATGTAGGAGGGCAGTAAAACACCACTGAGAAGCAGCTGCAGCTACAGTGATCCATTCACAGTGAGGGTGGGTCTATATCCAAAATCAGTCGTAAGTCCATTCCTATTTGTGATTGCAAGGGATACTTTCATTCAGGGGATTAGGAAAGAGGATTCATGCAGTATGCATTGTGCTTATGATATTAGATTGTGTTGCAAAGATAAATACAAACTGGAAAGGGATCTAGAATGATGGAGGAGTGCATGAGAAGAAAATAGTTTATGGATTAGCCAACAAAAAATGAAATACATGCAATGCTTCATTGAGAGGGACAATGAGAAACCAGTAAAACTAGGTCATATAGAGTTAACCTCTGTGCAACAATTCAAATACCTCAGTTCCGTAATGATGATAGGCATGTGGATGTGAACATTAGGAGTCTCATGAAGAGCGCTTGGTGCAAATGTAGGGAGTTGGTGGGAATTCTCTGCAATAAGAATATGTTAATTAAAGTGTATAAAACCATGATTAGGCCATCCATAATGTAAGGATTGGAATGCTACCCAATGAAGAAGAGAGAAGAATAACTACTTCAGACTGCTGACTGAGAATGCTCAGGTGAATGCTGTGTGAGATGAGAGCTGACAGCCAACAGAGAAATGATACAAGCCAAGATATAAGTAGCCCCCATCATGAAAAAGCCAACAGAGCATGGACTGAGATGGTTGGGTCATGTGAGATGAGACATAGGATTTCTTGGCCAGAGATTACAAGAGCTATCACAAGGCAAATACAGCTAGGATGACTCAGAAAATGGTTGTAAGAGATGCTGAAGGAGTCCATGAAGATCAGTGTCACCGGGAATGCTTGGACATAAAGGGTATGTCTACACTACGAGAGTAGTTTGATTTTACTTAAATCGAATTTGTGGAACCGATATTACAAAGTCGAGCATGTGTATCCACACTAAGGACAGTAATTCGACTTTGTGAGTCCACGCTAACAGGGCAAGCGTCGACATTGGAAGCGGTGCACTGTGGGCAGCTATCCCACAGTTCCCGCAGTCCCCGCTGCCCATTGGAATTCTGGATTGAGCCCCCAATGCCTGCTGGGGCAAAAAATGTGTCAACGGTGGTTTTGGGTAACTGTTGTCATCCAACCGTCACTCCCACCCTCCCTCCCTGAAAGCGCCGGCGAGAAATCAGTTCGCGCACTTTTCTGGTGAGTGACAGTGCGGACACCACAGCACTGCGAGCATGGAGCATGCTGTGACCATCGCTGCGGTTATGGCCGTTGTCAACACCTCGTACCTTATCATCCAC